>NC_054535.1:57658055-57735555 GCF_017654505.1 Polyodon spathula | reverse complement strand
CAGATTAAAACACTGGGCTGATTGTCTACCTTTACTTGTAAACCTGTGTTTTTTCAATCTTTTTGTCAGTTAAATCCTTTGTATTTGAAAGCAGTCTCACATTAGGAAAATGTTAATATTTTTTTCTCCTGTTAACAACACTGATACCTCAGCAGACTAATTTATAACAAAAAAATGCAAAAATGCATTGTAAATGCAGTTTAAGATTGCATTTTATACAATAACTTTGTAACTGCAGTTTAACACCACAATGAAGTACAATTCCACTGGAACTGCAGTCAGTCCAATTGTTCCTGCAATTTAACAATAAACCGCAGGAACAATAATACACATTGGAACTGCAGTTTAACTAATCCCTCCAGGATTCCGCAATCATGGAAAAAATTTGCTCCCTACTATCACTGTACATGTCACTAGAGTGCATACACACTGTTTGTATAGTGATAAGTGTGACAGGGTTTCAGTGCAAGCTTTAGTTCAGCCATGGAGAGATTCCAAATGCCATCTGCGAGTTCCGGAAATAAATCTAATTTAGAATCTAATATAACTGCAAAGAAGATGGGGCACAAACGCAAAATACAAGCCCAGTATTTCCAATAACTCACCGTCATAACTTCTTTTAAAATGACAGAAGACAGTAACAACCATGGATAAACAAACAGAGGCTATAACAACTTGGACTGTACTGAATTGTTTTATGTACTTCTTAAGAAAATTATGATGAAATATATTATTATAATAATAATAATAATAATAATAATAATAATAATAATAATAATAATAAAGGATTTCAGTTTAGTTGCAAGTTCAAAGCGTATCCCTATGCTGCAGGTTCTGAAAGATGTCATTTTAATTATATATTGAAATATACACATTTTTTGTACATGAAGGAATAACATGAATTCTCAAAAAATGAAAGGGGAGGCAAACTATATTAGATATAATCCGATTACTAGGGATGACAACCTTTTTGCTCCAAACCTAGCACACATTTGTAAAACAGTGCATTTGTAAAATGTACCAATGCTAATTTCAATCTCAGAACACCACTACAATCGTACTGTTATTATTAATAATGTGATTAAATAGTTGTATGTTTTGACCTTTACTAATTAATTTATTTAAAAATCATTATGTTTACGTATATTTTAAAAAAATGGCATTGAATAGTCAGGGCTGTAGTTTAATATTACATTAAATAGAATCACTTAAGTTCGAACTTTAGTGAAGAATGAGCAATATATTAAATCCTTGCTCTCAATTGTAAAAAAAAAAAAAAAAAATACATTTACATGTTTTATAATTTATTTTTTTACTGTTAATGAAGATTGCATTGTAAATGTTTCATCACCAGATAATTAGAGGTTTATAGACAAAACAGGTGGCATTTTGAGACCTTGTGAAATGACACGATTATATTTACAGTATAATCGTAAATCTCGAAAAACTACTCACTTCTAAATCTTTTGTAGTCATTTTTATATTACTTTAGTATAAATACATGTTAATTTGGATTCGTATGTTGTTATTTTCTGACTTCATGTGAACGAAAAGACAAACATTTGCCCGTTTTCCCATTGGAAATAGTGATATTTCGAAATATCACTGTCCTGGTCACAAAAGCAAAGTTTGTGGGGAATAATAGCCATTTTCTATGCTTTTGAGGCATAAGCAATTAGGAAATAACACTTACTACCCAGGAACAAAAATTGTGTTACACAGTGTTATCCATCATGGATTTAAAAAAACTGTAGATACAAACAAATCAACATCGTTTTACTATTTTGCTAGAATTACCGAGTTTGCACTCTTTGCAGTAACATGTCTATTAAAATGTGGTAAAATGCAGTAATCATGTATGGAACACCCATAGAAGTGGTGTTTGTAGTTTGTAATGAAAACTTTAAAAAAAATCAAGGAAATTAATTGCAAAAACCATATTAATGCAGCAATTAGGGTTGAACTCATCACCACAAAAGCAAGGAAATGTGGAATTTTCACCCCTAACTCGCCATTCCCACCCCCACACAAGCAGCCAAAGTAACCAGACAACACAAAAGCAACCGCAGACTGCAGTCATCAGGCAAGACATAGAACAGGCAACTCTTTCCAGATGAAACAAGAGACATCGATCATCATGATCCACCGGTGCTGTAGCAATGGATATACATGTACACGTCAACACATACACACCCACTTCAGGCTGCAGAACCTTATCAACATCACATTTTAAATAACTGTTTTGAAAATTATTAGAAATTTCACCTGAATCTCACAGGCCGTAACTAGGTTGTGAATGTAGTAGAAAGCTTCTTCAACTGTCTCTCCCACAGACACCAAACCATGGTTTCTCAGAATAAGAACCTAAAACACAAAATGTAAAAGTGGGTTTTTCATGGAGACCAGAACAAAAGTTAAATGCTTGAGGTAACAGAACTTCAATATTTAAATGTACTGTAATGAGTCATTACTTAGTTAGATCCAAAAATGATGTTCTAATCACACCCGTTTCATATTTCCTTTAACTTTTAAATGTCATTTGCTTTCTTATTGCATGTCCCTTACAGTAGGGTGTTTTACTTAAATGAAGGGCCATTTCAAAAGTGTAACATCCAGGCCATAATGAAAAAAACCTTTAAACTGCTTTATGGGAATGCAAACAAGCATTCGGGTATTATCATAACCCTGGTTTCCTGAAATAGAAATGTAACCATTCATTTCATGGGTATTAATCCTTTGATACTGATTAACCTAAACAGATATTCCAAAGCTGCACGTAGTGCCAATGACACAGTCGCGCCCACCCCTGAGGGCATAAAAGAGACTGCGGACACTCAATTTTTCCCTCAAGACTTCTGCAATAAGACGCAGCAACCTTTAAAGTTAATGGTTACAATTCTATGTCAGGGAACCAGGGTTACGATAATAACCTAACGTTCTCTTTCAAGTGCGAAATGTAACCATTACCTCATGGGTAGACATACCAAAGTTGCCAGGAATTTGCAGACCAATTGAAAGCTACAAGGCATGGCCGAGGCAACCTTGTGCATTACCATGAAAAAACCCAGTAAAAGTAACAAAGATTAAAACTTTGAGGGGGAACTCACCTCCAATGTTATGACATAATGGTTGAGCTTGAGGCCGCCCTTTACACTTGTTCCAAACTTAAGGTTTTGTGGATCCATGACATTCAGCTGATACAGCTGTGTAAAAGTGTGCAGCCTTGCCCACACCGCCGCATCGTAAATGTCTGACAGTTGCGCACTGGAATAAAGCCCACAGAGTTGCCATGCCCCTGGTAGAATGGGCAGTGAGCTTTTCTGGAGGGGGCAAGTTGGCTCGTTCATATGCAGTCTGCTCCTACTGCCTCCAACTTTTTATCTTCTCAACATAATACACTAGTGCCCGCACAGGGTCTTCCTCTATCAGACTGGAAAGGAGGCGGATGAAAGGCCTCAAGCTCTACTGTCTGGTTCATGTGGAATGCCGAGATGATTTTTGGCAAAAAAGTAGGATTAGTGCAAAGTGTGACTTTCACCCTGGCTTATGCAAAAATTAAGCAGCCTTTAACAACTGAAAATGTTTGCATCTCACTCACTCGCTTTGCAGATGTAATAGCAATAAGAAAGCCGCTTTCATCGATACATATTTCAGCTGAATGTAAGGGCTCAAAAGGGAGACTTCATAAGCGCTGCCAGCACCACGTTAAGTCTCCAACGACGTACAATGTCCTTCCTAGGTGGCCAAAGCCACCGAGCACCCTTTAAAAATGGCCCCGCCAGGAAATTAGCTCCTGGGGTGACCAAATCAATCTTAATATGACAAGCCGAGATGGCTGCCAAATAGACCTTTAAAAGTAAAGGGGGATTTCCACTCATCAAATAGGTCCTACAAAAATTGCAGTACAGCTGCTATGGGACAGGTTGTAGGGTCTAACCCCTTAGACAGGCACCACATTTCAAAAACTCCCCACATGTACCCATACTGGGAAAACGTGGATTGCAATGACTCTACTAGAAAGCCCCAGACAGCTCAAATGGAGCCGTTCAGGGGCCAGAATCAGCTGCAGGCTCAATGGGTCGGAATGTCCCCTGCGCCTGACTGAGCAGGTCGCGGCGTTTTGGAAGACTCCACAGCTGACTTTTCTGGAGCCGTACCAGAGTTTTCTGGGCCAATAAGGGGCTACTAGTAACACCCTGGCCCGGTCTTGTCTGATCTTTTCTAAGCACAGGGGGAACATGGCAAGAGGCGGAAAGTCATATTGGTGAGCCAAGGTCCACTGCTCAGTTAGTCAACCCAGGAAGATCTACTGTCCGTAGTGACAGAAGGTAACTATGCGCCCAAAGCAACACCTGCGGCCAACCTGGTGGAGACTAGAGTACCTGAGGCCACCCTGGTGGTTTATATATGCCACAACAGTGGTGTTGTCCGCCCGGACAAGCACATGTTTCCCCTGAACCTCCTGTAAAAAATTCTGCAAGGCTAGAAACATTGCCTGCAGTTCCAGAATATTTATATGAAGATCCTGCCACGGGGGCCTCCATACTCCTTGCGCTCCCCTGCCATTCCACACGGCGCCCCAGCCGAGTCTGGATGCACCTGTGGTTATAACCTCTCTCCTGTTAATGCTGCCCAGCGCTACACCTAAGAGAGAGCACATGTGTAGAAGACCCAAAGGAAGGATCTGGGAAGCTGCTGCCATGAAGTCCAGGAGCCCCTGAAACGTCACTACTGTGAGCTTTCTGTTGGGCTGAAAAAGCTTCAGACAAGCGGCTATTCTCTGCACTCTGTCCTCTGACGAGTTCTGTGTGAGCCCCTGCCTGCACTGGAAATTGAGCACAAATGAGCCAGTCGTCCAGGTAATCGAGCACTCTGGTGCCCCTGAGTCTCAATGGGGCTACAATAGCTTCTATGCACTTTGAAAAGGCACAGGGGAATAAAGAGAGGCTGAATGGCAATGCCTGAAACTTGTACGCTATCCCCTGGAAAGCGAACCTGGAGATACTTCCTGTGCCCTGCTCTTATTGGGATGTGGAAATAGGAGTCTTTTTTAAAATTTAGTCGTTGCCAATTATTTTTTGTTATTTTCTCCCAATTTGAAATTCCCAATTATTATTTAGGCTCACCGCTACCACCCCTGTGCTGACTCGGGAGCGACAAAGATGTCATGAGTCAAAAACACATGCTGTCCTCCAAGCCCACAGGCGTCCGGCCAGACTACAGGGGTCACTGGTGCGCGGTGAGCCAAGGACACCCTGGCCGACCTAAGCCCCCCCCCCCGGCAACGCTCAGCCAATTGGAGCGCCACCTCCTGGGAACTCCCGTCCACAGTCGGCTGTGGAATAGCCAAGACTTGAACCTGCGACGTCCAGGCTATAGGGTGCATACTGCCCTCACGCAGAGCGCCTTTACTGGATGCCCCACTCAGGAGACCCTGAAATAGGTATCTTTTAAATACACAGTAGTGAACAAATCGTCTGGCCTTATTGACTGCAACAGCTGCTGTATGGTTAACATTTTGAACCTCCATTGACTCAGATATGGATTGACCTAAGGCCACCATTCTGTTTGGGCACCAGGAAGTACTTGGGAGTAAAAACTTTCTTCCAAGTGAAAAGGATGAACTGTGCAAATAGCCCATTTCCGCAGTAGGGCTGTCACCTCCTGAGACAACACCAACACGTCTCTTGGACCTGTGACCAACGCTGTAGGAAACTAGGTTTCCAGTTTTATGCCTGACTACGTACTGGAGGTGGCCTCTTTGGCATTAGGCACACCAGTTCCTTAGCAGACTCACGTGTCCGATGAAAGCACTACAGCATGTCATTTACTGCAGGACCAAAAGTGTGTCCTGGAGTAATGGGAGCATCCAGCAATGGTGTCATCTCACCATCCGCTATGCACACCTGAGACAGCCAGAGCTGACATCTTGCAGATACTGGTGCAGCCATTTCTACCAACTGCTTGCCTGTTGAATTTAAACATATGGAGCAGGTTTTTATTCACCAGCCGCAGTTCTTCGAGCTGCTGTGGTGTGGGTCTGTAACTCTGTCAAAGAGACTTTAATTAACAGCTCTGTTAAGCCACAAAGATACTGTTATAATTTCCCAGCCGCGCAGCAAAGGCACCAGCTGAATAAGCCTTTCTAAGCATGATCTCCGAAACCTGGCACTGTTGGGGGCTTGCATGTGGAAAATTAGCCAAGCCAAGTTTATGTGCCTCATGCAGGCTGTACAGCATTCCCAAAGAATGTGAAGCAGCAGGTGCTGTAGCCGGGTGACCCCAGAATGAATGCACCTCAAAAGAGGAAATCCAGGTATACCGGAGGAGACACTTAGGAGTGAGACCATCCTCAAAAACCGAGTGTTTGCGATTGTTATCTACAGGCTATGGAACATTCAAAATGTCTCTGACCCTCTTAATTAGTGGCAAAATCTCTGCTGATAGTGATTCAAGTCAACTTCCTCCGGGGTATACCTGATCGATTGCCTCCTCAGACCCAGTGATAGACAGCAGATCCTCTTGCTGCCATTCTGCATGTACTACTCCTTGTGACTATAATGGCACAGAGGGAGCAGGTGTAACAGCTCAGCTAACATGTTTCCTTGTTGGGAGACCGCCTCCCACAGCTTATCCAGCTGCTCAGAGCTATCTGATCTATGAGACCTATGGCTCTTTTTTCTCCTCTTAGGCAAGGGTGCTGGAAGAGTGGAGGGGGATGGAGAAAATTAGGTGTTGATGGTATCATGTGCAGCCTGCAGTTGGATCTTAGTAACATGCTTACCCTCCTCTGATAGCTGCATGGCCAGTACTACATTCTCAGAGGTAGGTGTCTGCAGTGCGTTGATATAATTCTGAAAAGGCATTTTGTTTTGCCACCACGATTCCGAGCATCGACTCAGGCCTGCACCACGGTCGTTACGGACTCATTCTTAGACATAGCAAAAAGCCTAGGCCGCTAACATACCCCTTTAGGAACATTGCATATATTTTCTTCATTCTACCTATCTATGCCAGAATACTGAAGAGTAAGAAACTATAGTGTGTATGTTTCCTTTTCATTAACATTGAGTATTTGCATTGTTGTAATTATTATTATTATTGAAAGTTTGCATTCACATGTGCCAGTTCCCTTTTTCCCCTCCCTCGCACACCCCATTACCAGTTTGTTCGTTAATATTCTCAGATATATATTCCCAATAAACTGTTTAAAGGGGAAATACTTCCTTTTATTTCCGAGGGTCCAGTGCCTTTGTTCACAGTCTAGCAGAATACATGGGTGTTCCACATACCATTCTAATTTCCTAACTGGGATGCATATACATTCTGATTGCCCATACCACTAGGTGGAGGCACTGCGCGCACGCACGCACACACACACACTTACTTTATCTTATATCCATACACCTGAAGCAAAGAGACGGTGGCCAGAAGTTCACTTCAACTCGAAGAACCCAAGACTCCCAGCTGTGAGAGGGAGGTAAGCTCTGTAGGTCACACACATGCATGCTCTCCAAACCCAGTGGAGGCTGGTAGGGGCGTTACATGGGTTTGGGAGAGGTCCCAGCCAAGACCTACATTTCAAATCTTAGTTACCTTGCTTCTAGGCCCCAGGTTCTTCTGGATTAGCACTTTCTCTTCCTCATCCACCAGAATGCCTTGGTAATCATGGTAAGTTACCTCTCCAAGGGAGAGAGCTTCAGGAGAGATTGGTAACAGGCCGCACTTCATCGCTGACACCTTAAACAAGACAAAGTTAACAATAGAACTTGAGCTGGCCCAGTGACACCATCAGGTCTATTCTCAAGACTATTGATAGTTAGTTATAGGCCCAATGTGTTGCACAGGGCTGATCGTTAAAAACTGATGTCACACACAGGTTCTCTCTAATCTACACATACATACAGGTGCACTCCACTGATAACGGTTCCTGATAGAACAGAGTTCCATATACAATTTATTGGGGAGACATGTCCCTGACAAACATGGGTTTTAAATGGGGTATTACTGACTTGTTTATAGCGTATATACCGTTTAATATCAGGGTTCTCCCCAGGCCTCTTCAGCCAGATGGGCTGCCCGGCAGAGTGGCTGTCGCCTCCCAGCTGAAAAAACCCAATCCGCCCATCTTGCAGATGCTACTGTGCCTTTAACAATATGGACTGATTGTGCTTCTAGGAGACTGGATCAGTTGCGCGTTGCTGGGTGAATAGAAAATCTTGGAACCACATGACAGCTGTGTTACGTCTTGACACAACATAACCAATCAGGCGGGTTTTCTGCGTTAAGCACTTCAAGAGGCTAAAATGTTAAAATGACTGCTTAAAAAATAACCAATTATTTACAAAGCAAAAATAATGACAATGAATGCAGGGGGTCAAAATAAGCCGGAGATCGTCGCAATCCACTGCCTAATACTATTTGCGTCGGCTACTTTATTAAAAAAATATTACGATTATTTTTGGGGTATTATCATTGTCAATTTGTTGTATTGTACGGTAAGGCGATATATAGTACATAATAGCTATATATATGCACCATACGTGCATTAACGAAAATGCCCTGAATAAACTTTAGAAAACAATTTAAATGATGCAATAAGCTCAATAATTAAGCTATAAGCTATTTTTTTTTTTTTTGTGAACGCCAATAACCCTGCGTTATCTTTCCCCAGTCAAATCGTAGAGTGTCTAAATAAGTACAGTAATTTACCATAATAAAAAACAGGCATGAAAAATGTAGAACATAAAAAGCACAACCAGATATAGTCAACAAGACATTATTTAAATTCTTTGTCGTATTATATATTTAAAAGTAAGGCAATTTTATTTTTCCGTTAAAAGTGCTCCCGGCTATAATATTCTGCTGCCAAGCTGTACAGAATTCCTGGGGAGAAACCTCACCGTACAGGTTTTCCTGTTCCACAGGGAGGTATTTTGCACAAATAAGGTACATCCGGTACAGTAAATGACAGTCAAGGCAGAATTTGTGACATCAGGAAAAGCAGTTGCTGTTTACGTTTGTTTTATGTTATTGGCACTGCTGCTGTACAGTTTAAAAACGTATACAATTTTAATTACATTTAGCGAAAATATAAAATGTGTAAAATGGCACTACTTATTACACTGTATGTCCCACAGGGGGATGTTTTGTACAAATAACAAGCTCCCGTTCTTTGGCAGTTAAGTGTTCTTGTATTGTTTATATTTAAGGTACTTATGTTCGTAGTTACATACAGCATTTCACATTGTGTTTACTATGTACTTAGTTTATAAAGTACTGATTTCCATTGTCCCTTAGAGTCCATTCTAACTGGAGTGCACCTGTGTGTGTGTAAATTATATTATATATATATATATATATATATATATATATATATATATATATATATATATATATATATAATGTGTGTGTGTGTGTGTGTGTGTATATATATTATATATATATATATATATATATATATATATATATACATACACACACATACACACACACACGATACAGTTCTAAGGCAAATGCATTCAGACTGCCAAGACCTGCATAAACAATCACTCACACCAGATTTTGCAAGAGAAAACGTTTGTTTTTAAAATATATATATTTGTTCAGTACTAAGCCTTTAATATACATTATAAATAAACACAATTGCAAGCCTTTCAAAGCATGTAAAGGTTGACAGAAAAGCTTAACATCTGTTTTGCAGATGATGTTTACAATACACAACAGAAGAAAATACTCTGAAAACAAAGACGTGCACATACTGCTGCTCCTGCAGGTGTATGAATGTGTACAATACACTTGACGTCAGGCCGGGCTGCATAGATTGCAGAGTGCAACATAAATCCAGCTTGATTCACTCCCAGATTAGTACAGCCACGGTCAACGATTTCTCCTTGCAGGTTGATGTTAACCTAGAAAAAAAAAAAAACAGACATTTACAGGGTTAAGTACATTCATTCATTCATTTTATTTGTGTGTACTACGATTTCTAATGTGATAACAAAAGAAATACAAAATGCTCTTGTGATTTACACGAGTGAAATGATTGAGTAGAGGTAAAGGATAAATGTTCAGTGTCATTACAATGCGATTAATGGCCAGCAGGCATGGTAATAAAATACCCCCGGGGCGTGTGGACTTTAGAGTATATCCAACACCCTGAAGTGCCTTATTGCGCTTATAAAATGGGTCAACTAACTAACTAAAAAAAAAAAAAAAAAAAAAAAAAGTAAAAAACATGTTTTAAATTAACAAAAAAGTAAATGTATTAAATAACCTTCCACCTCTGACCTAAAATAGTCCCTTAACCAATTTTTTTTTTTTTTTTAAATAAACATTGAACTGATTTAAAACAATAAGCACTATTTATAGATGTTAAATTTAACACTGCCATTGAAATTGCAGCTTTAAAGATTTACAGGCCCTTTATTTTTTAGATGTTTATTATGAACAGTAGGTGGAGCTGCGTCAATCCCATTAAACTGCATTTTAAAGACACGGTGCAAAAATGGAAACAGAGATGGACAAGACGGAGTTTGTGTAAAAATGTAAATAGCAATTATTAATACTTATTAATATATTATTAATTTGGCTGACACTTAAACAGATAATATTATAATGCTTCTTGTGATAAATAACACTCGTGATTATTTTACGTGTCTCCGATAGATAATTGAATAAAATTCATGATCGAGACTACTTTTTTGCATTATTGCATGGGCCTAGCTTGCTATTGTCAACAAAAAAAAACGAACAACAGATATGTAATACAGAATGAATGGATGTTATTTATAAAAAAAAAAAAAAAAAACACACCTTAAACAAAATATCAGTATGTACATTGTGCTACCCACACACTAACTCACCAGGCTGGAAGCTGTAACCTCACTGTAAAGAAGTCCAAATGGTACAATCAGGAAACGTTCTTGCTCGGAGTTCAGTCTGACCTGTGTGTGGAAAAGAGAACCGTGAAAGATGGACACAGGAATTCATTAAATCAAAACAGCCTTGATTATCTCAAAGACCTCTAGTGCCAGTTTAGTACTTCCACATTTACCGGCGCCCAGACAGTCTACAGGAGTTTCTGGTGCATGGTGAGCCGAGGACACCCTGTCCGACCAAAGCCCTTCCCACCTGGATGGTGCTTGGCCAATTGTGCGCCGGCCCCTGGGAACTCCCGTCCAAAGTCGGCAATGGAATAGCCTGGACTTGAACTGATGATCTCCAGGCTATAGGGTGCATTCTGCACTCCACACAGAGTGCCTTTATCAAATGCGCCACTTGGGAGCCCCAACATTTAAGTTTAATCCTTAAAGAATATGCATAGCAATTTTGCTGCACAGCTTATGTTTGCATGTTATCAAGTTACATGCACTATATGGTTCCTGGCACCTCAATGGTCAACTGTGAATATACTGCATGTGATATCTGGAGAATGGATTATAGAAATGTCAGGATAGCTACTGGTAATTGTAGCCTGACTGGGAATTGCCAGAAACATGAACAGTTAGTTCGGGTTTTCATTAAAAAAACAAACAAAAAAAACACCATACACGCAATGCATGTTTGTAACTTGAATCTCTGTCAACCTACATTTTTGTAAGTTAAATCTCTAGAACAAATGCTATCCTATGTTTGGAGGGAGGAGTTGGGATGCTCTATATTGCTATAGCAAGGCGATCAGTAAGAAGTACAATATAGTTTATTTGCATTAGCGCAGCATCGGTACAGGTTTTTAAAATATGTATTTTTTCAGGCGCACATCTGTTTACTTGGAATGGGTGAGCACAAGAGACAGATTTACAGAAAGTAAAAAAAAAAAAAAACTGCAGCAGCCTAGTTAGTGGGAGTAGACTCAGTGAATGCAGTACTGTAGCTAACTACATCGAGAGCAGCAACTTCTTGGACTAAAATATTGTTAATATTAGTAAGACAGGACTAAATGCAAGGCTTGACTTAATAGTAATGCATAATCCATATGTTAACATTAAAGTATGTACTGTTTTTATTGGAAGTACTTGTGACTTCAAGGTCATGTTGCATTTTACGCACCCAAAATATAGTTTACGTAGCGTGTGAATTGGAGAGTAAATGACCCAAAACCTTATCTGGAGCGCAGGGTACAGTTTAAAAAAAAAATTAAAAAAAGAAATATATTGCATGTGCATGCAGGCCTTTTATTAAGTACTGTATATTTAATCTGCAGCATTGTAATAAAAGCAGATGCCTCTCATATCCATAGGGAGAGAATTCCAAAACAAACAGGCTACATGACTAAGCGCCCTAATGCGAAATGTAGTACGACTACAAGGGACCACCAGGAGACCAGCCTCAGCAGAACAGCCGGGAATGTATCTTTGAACCAACTCTGTAAGACAAGAGGAGCTAGAGAGACCATGCACAGATTTAAAAAAAAAAAAAAAAAAAAAAAAGTCAGGAGTACTTCCAATTCTATTCACTGAGCTACCAGCAGCCAATGGAGCCAAGACAGCACAGGAGTGATATGGTGGTGAACTTTGCCCTAGTTAAGATTTAGTCTTATGTGGAAGACCAGCCAATACTGCATTGCAGTATTCCAGTTGGAGTCACAAAAGCATGAAATGAAAACCTCAGCTGACTAAGTTTAAAACAGGGTGGGTTTGTGCAGTGTTCTTCAGATTAAAAAAAAAAAAAAAAAGTCTTTGTCATAGCCCAAACATGTCCTTCAATGTTCAAGGAGCAATCAGAGGACTGTCATACACTGCTCCTTCGAATTGCTTCTTAAAAGCACAAATATCAAAACAGGAAAACAACCAAGACATGCTTCACATTCAAATGTTCTCTTGGCCCCTGTGGTTCATACTGTACTGTAGTTGTAGGTGGCTGATTTGGCAGCAGCCAATACCTTGTGAATGTTTACTGTCGCTGATTTTGCACGACAGCAAAGCATACACAGTTAGCATCTTTCATCACGCAACAAACCCAGACGACACGCTGTGTCACCTACTTTATAACAAGAAAAAAAACCCCTCTAAATTCATTAACTCCTTCATAAAAAAATAAACTAAATAAAGCCAAACTACAGAACGTGGTATTGCAAAGTTATTCATTACGCTGCACATGTGGCGGACCACTAATACTACTCTCAGTAACATTTCATTGTCAGCTATCTTCCATTTTAAATGCACACACTATTGCTACATATAAACACATTATCAAATCAATCCATTTCTAAAGCAATGTTGATGCTGAAATTGTAATAGAAGACAACTTTCACTATTTGAGTGCTTTTTAGACTTTTCTGCAGAATAGTTTGCAATTTGTGAGTCTGGGAAGACGTCTTCTACAGATTTGCATAACTAGTCACAACGTGCAACGGTAACTTTCTTGTTCTCAGTTTTTCACTGTTAAAATTAGTCCTGCATAGTTTACAGAAAATGCCTTTTTCCAGTGTTGTTTAGGATTATTGTGAGAATATGCTGTTGTCTAAGAATATTGAAATGTGAATCAATTTTATTTATTTATTTATGTAAAACTCAAGTATGTGAACTTGCCTCCTGCACTGAATGCATGCCTGCCACAGGGCTCCCCTGGGTCCTAAACCCTGCTAGGTACAGATGGGGACTGCAGTATCCACAGACTGTGCATGACTTCTGTAGAAATTAAAGGTTTGCTGACAAAGGGGTTTAACAGCAGCGTTTTGAGCAAAATACGGGAGAAAATCTGTTCCGAGAGAAGTGTCCAAAAAACAAGAGTCCGGCAAGTAATGAAGAGTTGACAGGTCTGTATCTGTTTTGCCATTTTTGCCATATTTCAGCTTAATAAACTACAAAAACGTAATACAAGTAAACAATTTCTTAGTATTTACACCCATAAATTTGCCAGTGACAATAACATTGAATTCAATAAATGTAAAGTATCAAATCATTTATTATATTACTGTTGATAAAAAATCTATTTAGTATAGAAGGAAATAAAATAAATCTTGGCATTTATTAACAATGCCAATGACATCAACAGCCAACTGAGTAAACACTAATGATTTCACTTTACAATTTACTGATGTTGTCGGTGACTAACAACCTATTCAATATATTGCGAAGAATGTCATTACCATCTGCGCATGGTATGTGGGGGGTGGACTTAAAAAATAAATAAATAAATAACCACACAACACACTTTACACTTCTTTAATCTATAATAGATTACTATTGGAGGCGGGTATTCTACATCTCCAGTCAAGTAAGTAGTCCCTGGCTAGGGTTGAGTTATCGCAAATAAACAACATACCTTGGGCATAGCAAATTATAATGTCTAATATCCACCATCTCAACAATAAATAAATTATATCAAACTTTAAAAAGGAGAGCAAAATTGTCATTTTAGATAACAATATTGCTGCGTTGTTAACTCCTTCGAAAGACTCTGTCCACGTACTGATCATATACTGCGTGTTTCGTTTCATAGTGGCATTCAACATTATAGTCTTTCATGACTCCAATGGACTGTTTGCACAGAAAACAGAGAGGTTTTCTGTGCTTGGCAGTTGCTCCGTTCATTGCAGGCCACATATAAGGTTCAATTGGAGAGAGACACTGCTGGCTACATTAAAAGGGGTTGTTGGGTCACACGCTTTGGGCACCCTTGGTCTACAATGTCAAATGTTGTCTGAATAAGGTTTAAGGCAGCAGCCATACGCATTTTCAATAAATCGTAGCCTTTTTAAGCTTCCAGCACACACTGAAGTAAAGTTTTTGTTTATAGCTACCAGTCTCTTGCTGTATGTACCAGATAACCTTTTTTTTTTTTTTTTTTTTTTTTTTAGTTTCCATGATAACCAGGCAAATCTTTTGCTTCCAGTATGTACAATCTTGGGCAATAGACTGAACACAAAAGTTCAGTATTAATTAGTTTATTTGAGATTTAAGTTGACTTGATTTACCCATTTTGTATGCATAGAAACAAAGCCCAGGGCTTGATGAATGTCTGCAACATGAAAAAAAAAAAGTGAAGTTGCAAGAGGCTGCACCACTGAACAACTGCAGCAAAAATACATTGCTCATGTTTGCTTATGGTTTCCAGAGACATTACTTTAGCCCAGTCATCTTTGGTTGAGTTTGTATGCGCAACAAAAGTTCAGGCAATCTCTGATGTTTTTCTTGCTCACAAAGGGCTTCTTAACAGGCCTTTCTGACACCAGACTATTTATTCTCCAAGAGACGACCTTCTCTCGGTGCACACAAATGCCTTCACTCTAACTTCTTTCCATTGCCACAGTAAGTGGACACTACTAGCCGTCCTATTTCTCAAACTTGAACCTTTGTGCATTCAGATCTGGGGACAGCTTTACAACTTCCAGTCTTCTTATATTTCTGGATGATCCTAAATACTGTGCTTTGGCTGTGTGACAGTGTGGCTCAGTGGATGCAGGTGCAGGAGTGATGCAGTGCAGTAATGAAACAGAGAGAGACTTATAACCCTGTTTGGAAAGGTTTTATTTCAGGTCAGGCGATCAAACAATAAATCCCCCAGCAATACACACTAATGTGTACTACAGGGGATAAACAGGGGAAATCCAGTCCCAAATAATAAACAACATCCGCCCCACAATAACACAGACACGGTCACTAGTGCTGTGTGTGTGCAGCAGTGCTCGTGGTCGATGATACTAGTTTCTATTTGTGACAGTGGTGAAGTGCTGTTCCGGCTTAGTGCTGGCCCCTGGCAACAGCTCCGGAACTGTGTTAACCGTCTAGTAACGTACAGACAAGACAATTACAAACAAACAAAACACAACTCATGATATAGTTTCTGTTTTACGCTCTCACAGTCCGTCTCTGTTCTATGCAAAACAAACCAATGCGAAGGAACAGATTACGATTCTCTGTCCCCATTTTATGCTGTCAAGTGCAACCGCCTCTCCAATCTGCAGCTGCCACGTTGTTTCCCTTCCAGGTCAATGCATTATTGCATAGGAGTCTCGCCCCCTTCCTTGTTGGCTTCTTTCCCAGGGTTCAAGGGAAGTCACTGTCAGGCCAGCCCATCCAAGGAACGCTGTTCTCGCTGCTTAGTGCCCTCACAGGTCAGGACAATGTAAAAATCATGGTTCCATAGCTTAAATCTACTCGTTCCCACTTCTAATTGTCATCTTTTCATTACTTCTAATTGAGTAACACATGTCAAGATTTGTGATGTCTTCTAAAATCATGTGCTTTCATGCTAGACTTCAAATATATCACATTGTTAGTTTTTTATTAAGTTTATGAAAATCAAAATTATATAATTAGTATTGGGTAATGCAAAACCTTTGGCCATAGCTGTATTATGTGATTTGAACCAGAAAAATCAAGCAGATTTTATATATGGCGGTTTTTGGTTTTAAAATGCAATTTTCTCCAGTCGTGTAACACATATGCGTTTGTGCACCTTTCTGTCCGTATGTATTAAATATTCTCACAAAACTTGAAACGCGGGAGCGCAGAAATAGAGGATACACTACATTATACCTAAAAGCCCCAGGAGCAGTCACACTGATGACCACACGGAAAACAATTCTATTTTGATTACACAGAACAGCATTCTACTTTATTATTTTTATTTACCAGTGCGCAATGTTTTAGCTGTAACTAGATTAGTCTCTACTCTCTGCCTGAGTGAATGACTGACAGCCTATTATTTTTCAATTAGCCATTTGAAAGGCTAGCGCCTACTTGCCAGCGTGCTGCTTTAGTCAGTCAATTAGCATCGGGACTAGTGAAAATAAATACCAGAGACCGTGGAGTTTTACTACGCAACAAATATAGAGTTGATGTTTTGGATCAGATGGCATGGAAGTATTCTATGAAAGCTGGCTCCTGACGGTGGTCTGTTCAGGTGTTTTACAATGTATTGGAACTAGCAGCCACCAACTCCTGGGTATTTTACAAAAAGCAGAGAGAAGAATTTACCAAGGAGAGAATATATTTTACAGTTAGCACAGGAACTTTGCAAGAAGCATTTGGAACAGAGGGAGACTGCCAAGCGTGTACCCACAGCTGAAGCTGGCAACCCCACTGAGAGCCACAAAAGATGCCAATGCCAGGTTGGCAAGTGCAATAAAAATAAATCTTCTGGACAGCTGTTCCCTGTGCAGAAAGGTGACATGGAGAAGCGCATTATCTGTTTTGCTTGTGAACAGCCTTAGACAAAAAGGTAAAGGTGGTGTACTTTTAAAAATCTGATATCAAGGCTAAATGTGATTCTGGAAAACACTGCAGCTTGCTGTAATCCTACATTGGTTTCAATATTCTAAACTACTGCTCTAGGCAACCAACAAGATATATTTTTAAATATATAGCAAATAAAAGGAATTTTGGAGACAAAAGGATGGCAGGATATACTTATCTAAACCAATAAAACTTAACTTTGAACCAGTAAGATCTTGAAAACAGCTTAATGGAACTAGTGATAACGAATTTCCAGTGAGCAAGCTATGCACTTTAAAAGCAGCTCCATCAACACAATACAATTATAATTATGTACATTAAAACATATTGCATAAATGAGATTTTAAACAGATACACACGCTTTCTGAAGTTTAAAAACATTTTTTCTTTTCATTCCAATTAATTTATCCTATCAGCTTTATAACAGGTTTATAACATTGATCTTTCTCTGGCTCTCATCCCAGATGGCCATCTTGCTCTCTATAGAAAAGTATTTCAGTGATCATCTAATCAGAGGCAGCATTCGTGCCAATTAAAGCTGCAGTAGATTAAATCATTCAAATTCAACACTGGATCCTTCAGAAGCATTGCAATGAATCTTACAGTTCTATCAATAAGGAAATGCCTTGCTGTGTCATCCAATCCCCAATTACAGACTTCCTCTCAATACTGTAACCAAATTGTAATAATGGTCACATTTTTAGATATCACACACACACATACATACACAGTGCCTATAGAAAGTCTACACCCCTTTGAACTTTTTTCACATTTTGTTGCGTCAGTGCCTCAGAGTTCGATGCATTTTTCATGCATAATGCATAATACCACAGTAGTGACGTCAAAGTGATAATTCCTCTAGAGGAAAATATACTTGAACTTTGACCCATTCGACTCTCGAGACCATCACTTTCAATTCAAACACAAAATGTCTCGTTTTAAATCACTCAGGTGTTCTACAGCACCTAAAGTTCATTAATGATCAACAAAAGTATTAATAGTAAAAACAAAAATGTTATGCAAGCTGGTTTTACTTAACTTCAGAGAACCATGTAGAGGAACAGTCTCTCTTAAAACCTCTCCTTGAACCCTTTAAGCTTTTTCCATTTCTTGGGTTTATTTCGACTTCTTGTATTGCCTATTGCTGTACCATGTTTTGTAGACATGTTGTACTTTGTGGTACAAACTTTTTTGGGTTGACATTACGACTTCATTACAAAAATGGTAGTAATGTTTTTCATTATCCTCCCGGAGAAGTTCCAAAACAACTCCTTCTTTTGTTTCTGTGACAGTTTTCCAAATTACTCTGTCTTTGGTTTTAATGAATTTATGACATCATTAAACACTGTAAGATGGTTCTTATTAATAATTGAGGGACTTCCCCTAATTTTCTACAGTGCCTATAGGAAGTATTCACCCCCCTTGGACGTTTTCAGTTTGTTGTGTTACAACCTGAAATCTTGATGCATTTAAATGGGATTTTTTTTTCCCCCTTTGATTTACACAACCTACTCAACACTTTCAATGTGTGAAAAAATGGGGGGGGGGGGGGGGGGGGGGGTAAAAACAAATCAAATTAAAAATAAAAACCTGAAAAGTCTTCATTAGATAAGTATTCACCCCCTTTGCTATGACACTCCTAAATAAGCTCAGGTGCAACCAACTGCATTCAGAAATCACACAATAAGTTAAATGGAGTCCATCTGTGTGCAATAAATGTGGTTCACATGATTTCAGAATAAATACGTCTGTCTCTGCAAGGTCCCACAGTTGGGTAGTGCATTCATAGCAAAGATAGTACCATGAAGACCAAGGAGCTTTCAAAACAACTCCGGGATAAAGTTGTGAAAAGGCACAGATCAGGGGAGGGGTATAAAAAGATTTCAAAGGCATTGAATATCCCTTGGAGCACAGTCAAGTCAATCATTAAGTGGAAGGTATACAGCACCACCCAGAATCTGCTTAGAGTACACCATCCTCCCAAACTGAGCAGTCGGTTAAGGAGGACATTGGTCAGAGAAGCCACCAAGAGGCCAATGACAAGTCTGAAAGACCTACAGCGTTCCATGGCCGAGATGGGAGAAACTGTCCATGTGTCAACAATAGCCGAGGTACTCATTTCTGAAAAAAGGAAGGAAGCCATTTCTGAAAAAAGCCCATGTAATATTCTGCTTGGAATTTTCAAAAAGTCATGTGGGAGACTCTGAAAAGATCTGGCCCAAGATTCCGTGGTCCGATGAAACAAAAACTGAACTATTTGGCCTAAACACAAACTGTTATGTCAGGCGCACCCAACACACCACATCACCCAGGTAACACCATCCCTACTGTGAAGTATGGTGGTGGCAGCATCATGCTATGGGGATGCTTTTCATCGTCAGGGACTGGGAAGCTTGTCAGGGTAGTGGGCAAAATGGATGGAGCTAAATACAGGCAAATCCTTGAAGAAAACCTGCTTCAGTCTGCAAAATACCTAAGACTGGGACGGAGAGTCACCTTTCAGCAGGACAATGACCCCAAGCACACAGCCAAAATGATACTGGAGTGGCTTAAAAACAAGAAAGTGAATGTCCTAGACTGGCCAATGAAAGCCCGGACTTGAATCAGACTGAGAATCTGTGGCAAGACTTGAAGACTGCTGTCCACCAACGATCCCCATCCAACTTGACAGAGCGAACAATTTTGCCAAGAAGAATGGGCGAATATTGCACGATCCAGATGTGCAAACCTGGTAGAGACTTACCCCAAAAGACTCACAGCTGTAATTGCTGCCAAAGGTGGTTCTACCAAGTATTGACTCAGAGGGGTGAACACTTATCTAACCAAGGCATTTCATTTTTTTTTTTTCATTAACTGTTGGTTTCACGTAAAAATTATCTTGCCTCTTTAAAGTGTTGAGTAGATTGAAACATGACTTACTGTCAAGTGGTTGTAGATCAGCTGTGACCAGCTGAACAGGTCCGTCAACCTGTAGAAAGCTGCCAGTTTACAGCGAAGTAGCTTTTCTCCCTTCTCGTAGGCAGTGGAGTCTGACCCACGAAGGTCATTCACTGGGGTCACCATTCCAAGACCTGAGCAGAGAATGCACTGGCAGAATTAAAGACTGCACAATGCGCATACCGTACAACTTCTGTTGACTTAAACACAACACATAATTGTATAAAACAGTATTACAATCTTTGAATGGATTAATTATATGCTACATAAGCGTGGATGATACGGCTGCAACAATGGGTACATTCTGACCTTTGACGGTTCGGAACACATTAACGAAGGAAGGTTCAAACCTTCGATTGTACTAATTTACATAACTTAATGCTGACATCACCACAGTTACTAATCCATATAAATGAAATAAAACATTAACATGTAGCTTAAAAATACATTATATAGAAGAGCAATCATGTTTGTCATTCAGTTAAATAAAAACACACAATATGACATTTCTTGCAACATGTCTTGTTATTGCTAACTTGTTTACAAAATAAAAAATAAAATATTGTTTTAAAAAAATGCTTTCCAGTTTGTTAAACGGTTTAACAATCCAGACATGGGTCGCATGTTACTGTAACCCCTGGCTGGGATATTCATACACGCTCTTGCCAATTTATTTTAATCCAAAAAGTAGGGTTGCAACCTTTATAAAATTATTACTTCATACTTAAACTTCATTACTTGCAACTTTTGTTGCACAATGCAGGGTACCCAGATAGCATGTATTCCCCTGGTCGCACCCTAGTCTTAAAAATAAACGCAAATTTTCTCCAAAACGTAACAAGCTCAATGGAATACTTTACACTTTTTGAAAACTTTTTTTTTTTTTCTTTCGGAAGCCTGTTTCAGCTGTGGTTTGCTTTTTTTTTTTTTTTTTTAAAGGGGCGGTGCTTTAACCTACTCAGTGCTCAGTTTTTGAAAATAAAAAAAACAGTGTTAGCATATTTTTAATGTTTCATACTTACTCTGCCATAACACATCTCTTACATCTTGTACACTAGGTATTCAGTGCATTTTCTTTTTTATTGATGCAATATTGCCACTATAGGTACTCTTCCAGTGCTTTGGTACTATACCTTGAAGCACAGCGGCGGCATTGATAAAGAGATGCTATTTATAACTATCCGGTAGGAGACTAATACACTAACTTCTGTTTAAGTAATAGGCACTATACAAAATCAAAAGATCACATTTTGCAGTGACATTTAAAATGTGTGACTTCTAGTATTCACACATTGTCAAAATAGTTTCTGTTGAGAGAAAGACATACGTGAATGCCTGCCTGACAAACCTTAGCCCTAGTGAATGCACACACAAACCACTGAAACGTTATTATCATAACCCTGGTTCCCTGAAATAGAAATGTAACCATTAGCAAATGGGTATTAACCTCTTCAAGAGACAAAACCTGAATAAGATATATCAAAGCTGCTCAGCCAAGCCTCTGTGATGCCGTCATGCCCACCACCAAGGGTATAAAGACTGCGTGCACGGAACTCAGTATCATTTTTCCTTCAAGCTTGCTGCAATCATGGATGCAGCGACCTTGAAGGTTAATGGTTACATTTCTATTTTAGGGAACCAGGGTTACGATAACCTAACGTTTCCTTACAAGTACGAAATGTAACCATTACCTAATGGATCAGTACACCCAAGCCATTGCAAGGGCAAAATTGCTGCATGATGGGAATGCTACAAGGCTAAACAGAGGCTGCCTTGTGCGTTACCATTCAGGACCCCAGTAACAAGTAGCTATGGCTAAAAACGCGTGGGAGAAACTCACCTCTATGCCTGTGTTGTAAGGGTTAACTCAGAAGCCGCCCTTAACACTCTAGTTCCAAAGCCAAGGTTTTGAGGATCCAGGACATTCAGTCTGTAGAACCTAGTGAAAAGTATGGGAGTAGCCCACTCTGCTGCATTGCAAATGTCCTTGACAGATGCACCCTGGAATAAAGTCCACAAAGTTGTCATTTCCTTGGTGGAACGGGCAGTGAGCTTTTCTGGAGGGGGAAAAGTTTTTTCGGTCATAAGCAGTCCTGACAGCATCTGCTATCCATTTGGTAAGCCCCATAGAAGACAAAAAATAGTTTGGACTGCAGGGTTGTTGTGCAGCATCTTTCCTCTGTTCTGAGACAGCAGATCGTGGGTCACTGATAATTGCATTGGCCCAGCTCCTGCTATCTCTAGGATTTCCAAGAACCAGAACCTCTTCGCCCAGTAAGGGGCAACTAGAATGAGACATGCCCCGTCTCTTTACCTTTCTGACCGCAGCTGGGATTAATGGCAGGGTCATTTTTATTAAGCCGGTCGACCACGGAATGGACAGTTCATCTACAACCGTGGCTGCTGCTTGTTGGAACTGGGAGCAAAACAGTGGCAGCTGGTATTCTCTGTTGTGGCAAATAGGTCAACTACAGGTAGACCTAGCTTGTGGAATATCCAGCGTAAAACCTCTGGCTGGATTTGCCATTTGTTAGGCAACCTCTCTCTACTCAAAAGGTCTGCAAGGCTGATGTCGATTCCGGGTAGGTAAGCTGCCTTTATGTTGATGTTCTGTGTCCTGCACCAATTCCACATCTTTTGTACCTCCCTGGTGATTTACGTATTTTACAGCTGTGGCGTTGTCAGCAAGAACTAGCACGTCCTCTTGCTTTAGAACTTACCTGCTGCTGCCATGTGCTCCAGAAATCAGGGAAAAGTTGTGTGCTGTTGGTCTGGCTCCCATGGTGAAATGACCCGCCAGTTGACAAATGGTGGACATTCTCTCTGTGACTGTGCCAGGAAGAGTCATGACTTTTCCGTTTACCAACAGGCCCAGGTCCTGATAAAGTTGAAGAGCTATGTCTGTGTTTTAATACCCCTTCCCTGGATGAGGCCAGTATCAACCAATCGTCAATGTAAGGGTGAACATGGATGCCTCTGCTTCGTAGGCATGCTGTGACTTCTACTATCACTTTGTTGAACCCTCTGGGGGCTGTAGAGATCCCAAAGGGAAGCACCTTGAATTGGTACATGCAGTCCCTGACAGCAAACAGTAAGTATTTTCTGGAATCCTTGTGTATGGGGTGATGGAAATCATATAGAAACCATCCAGTCTCTGGTTTGAACAGCTTAGATAACAAAGAGGCTGTGGTCCACTGGTTAAAGAAAAGGGCTTGTAACCAGGAGGTCCCAAATTCAAATACCGGCTCAGACACTGAATCACTGTGTGACCCTGAGCATATCACTTAACCTCCTTGTGTGCCATCTTTCAGTGGAGACATTGTTGTAAGTGACTCTACAGCCGATGCATAGTTCACACACCTAACTAGTAACTGCCTTGGATAAAAGCATATTCTAAATAAACAAATTCCATTTTGATCTTTTCTGTCAGAATGTGTTTGTTCATACCTCTGAGGTCTAAAAAGGGTCTGAGCTTCCCATTCTCCTTGGGTATTAAGAAATACCTGGAGTAGTGGACCTCCCTCTGCGAAGATGAGGGTACCCGTTCTATGGCGAAGTAAAGGAGCATGGATCCTATCTCCTCCTCCATCTGTGTCAGGGAATCCAAGACTGGTGCTAAAAAGAAAGTCCCCTTGAAATGTGTCAGGGGTTAAAAGAGGTTGTCTTCATCTGCTGAACCAGTCTTGCAGAGACAACACTTGCTACAGCCCTAGCATTACTGTCAATGCCATCAACTGCTGCCTGCAGCTGGATCTTTGCAGTAGTTTTCCTGTCTGCAATCTGTATTTTTCTTCTGCAATCTGTATAGCCAGTTCAGTGTAGGAAAGCAGACACCTGGCTCCATAGTTTATGTTGATATTTTGCTGTGTGAATTTTAGTTATTGAAGCACATATTGCAAGTGGAGGCAGTGTAGCCCTTCTTCAAGAATGTATACATTTTTGTACCAAGTGGCGTAGTGGATTTTGTATTGGCAATGAGAGAGGAAAACATCCATTTCAAAAGCAGCTCTGCCTTATTATATTGCCAGCTACTGCAACGTCATCGTCTCCCATGCTGGCAAGTGCCAGCGGAGTAGTATTGCTCTTGTGTACTCCATGCTGCCGTGGTCCATGTATCAGCCACCGGGGCTACTAGCTGTAGAGGTACAGGTTGCCTGCAGGCACTGAAAAAAATATATCCTTAGCTACCGGGGGCATTAACACTAGAACCGCCACGGTTATACTCCTAAAACAGACCCCGGCAATCATTACGACGGTTACATTTTAAAAAACACCATTTAATTTAATTTACATTTCATATTAAAATGAAATGCAAGCTATCGGATACAACTCAACAGTTTTATTCAAGCACATCATATCTAACATCTGCACAGCCAAAACGCTGTACTTAAATGAACAATTAAACATAAAAAGGGTTTATTTTCTAAATTACCACATACAAAAGCACTACTTCAGAAATGAAAAAAAATTCTCTCCTACTGATATTTTACATGCATTCCTTGTCCAAAACAAAGGAAATGGCTGCCAGATCCAGTAGAGATAGGCATGTATATAAAAATAAAATATTGTAGGTTATATTCAAAATAAAAACATGTATTGTAAAAGGCAGTCAAAATGACAACTTTGGCAGTTCTAGGTGGGTAAGATTACAACTTTCTTATTTTCATGATCCTGCCTTTCAAATGTCGACAGGGTATTTAATACATGCATTTAGGAAAAGTCATAAACTGACAACTGCATAACTTTTAGACACGTGGAGTAACAAATTTGAAAACCTCAAACCGTCAAAATGACTTACCATTGCGGTTCTAGTGTTAATTCCTGTGGAGTCATCAGCTGGAATCTCAGTAATGGCCACCGTTGTTTTAGTTGCTTCCTTCTCCCTGCTATCACAGCAATGGATTAACTCATTCTCATCCTCAGGGGAGACAAGGTGGAGCTCTGGTGCTCTGTGGAACTACCTGGTCTAATTGTTTTTGTTTTCAGCACGCAAAACTGAAGGTGAAGGAGCCTTTCCCCTTTGTGTCGGTGTGTCTGACATGTCATCACACATTAAACTAAACTGTCTACCACAAGGTGGTAAAAGAGGAGAACGACACAGTGAACACACAGAAGGCATGTGTGCATGAAAGACTGATAGCCACAGAAGAGAACAACTAGCAAATCCCCTACTAATAATATAATGCAGCACAAAGTCAGCTGACTTACGCGGCTTGATCCCTGGGAAGGGGCGACAAGTAGGCGGGTTCACGCGGGGCGCAAGGCCGCAGCGGGATGTAACAAGCAGGTTGTAGGGCAGAAATACGTGTAATTAGTAAATCTAGTAGAGCGATTATTTGTACTATTACATATAATGTGTAAAACACAATAAAATGTGAAAATGCTTAACAGAAAGCGTAACAAGTACTTATCTGATTCGGCTCTCCTGTCAGGTCAGTTCTTGAAAAGGAAAAATGGCGCAGAGATCCGTGCGTGCAGTCATTTATACACCCGGGGGCACAAGACTACATAACAGAGGTACAGCTAAGCAGCTTTATTATATCTTACTCAGGTTTCGGGTCTTAAAGAGGTTAATACCATTCAGTAATGGTTACATTTTGTACTTGAAAGCGAACCATATTTTCTGCTACAGCTTTGTCTGGAAAAGAAAATGTTTAAAAACGGATGAACCAAACACTTGCTCTAGAAACTATTTGGACGCAATATACTGTGTATAAAGTGTACAATAAGCAGCTACTTAGATCAACTTTATATTCTGACACAAAGAAGCACAAGAACATTTCATACTGTTTGGGAAATTGTTTTGTCAGCAGTTTGAGTGAAATAATTCTCTTTACTTTGCAGCTCATACTCACTCATATTGAGAGCAGCCATCCCACCCTGTGGTGCAGCCGGACACATGCTCGGCATGTTTGTTGTCATGAAATCAGCAATCTGCTGCAGTGCCAGCAGGCTGGTGGGGTTTTTTCCTTTCTTAAACTGGTCCTGGATCATCGTCTCCAGCTCCTCGCAAAACGCCTATTACAAGGAGAAAAAAACAAAACAAAAACTCATGCAGTAGATGAATATTTAAGCATTTCTAAATCCACCTACTGACTCCAACCGCTGATGAAAATCTAAAGCCATCATGTTTACTTCCATGGGAAGCTACTTTTAGCACACTATCAGAAATTTAAATATTGGATGTTCTACAGAACAGACTATAAAAAAAAGTTGTTTTTTATCAAAGTTTACTTTGTAGTAATGCTACCATAACACAGTTATTCTAAATTTAAAGAAAATGGCATTGCTGCATTCATTTTTTTTATCCAGCAATTTGTCATTTCTTTAAACAGATTTTCCAAACTAAATGTGATCAAATAATTTACCATGATGTGAATATGCCACAAATAGAATAGGATCTGGGGATAGAAAACAGGAAGAGTTTGTATTATGCTAGGAACGTGAAAATTTAACCACTAGGTGGGAGTCAGTTACTGCAGGTATTTAAATAAAGTGCTGCTTTTACTTTCAACATTTTAAAATATAATTGTTTGCCTTGTCTAGACCAATAAACCTGTATTTGATTTGGTTAATTATACAAGCTTTGCTCTGATTTCCTGGATGCTAGAATCATGCAATTAAATAATGTGTTATGACTTGGGCTCACTCAACTGCGTCATTAAAAAAAAATATATATATTGTATGTATATTATTACATATATACACACACTACTGCACCTCATCACAGATTGTTGCCCCTTAAAAGCAGGACCCAGGACAAAGAAATGGAAGATTATAAAAATAGCGCGTCAGCGCTGATAAACACAAAAACGAAATAAACAAAACAAACACCTAGCTCTTATGAGCACTAACTACACATGAGCAGGAACCAAAATTATAAAACAGGGCAGCTAAGTTGTATACCTGTTACACAAACTCTAACAAAACAAAACACATGAAAAAGGCTTTCACACAGTACCTTTTTTTTTTTTTATTACGATTGCGCACACCTTCAATCGGGCTCCTTCACACCGCAGCAGCCCTGAACAGACTGTCTGCTTTCTTTAAATACCCTGCACCTGGCTCTAATTTACAATAATCAACAGGTGCAGGGAATAATTAATAATAAAACAATTAACAAATATAATTAAATTAAACCAATGTGCACATTTTTTTCAGCAGAGAAATTTAACCCTCACCCTGCTCACATATATATATATATATATATATATATATATATATATATATATATATATATATATATATATATATATATACATACACACACACATATATATATATATACATATATATATATATATATACATATATATATATATATATATAATATATATATATGTATATACATATATATGTATATACATATATATATATATATCCATATGTATATATATATATAATATTACTATATATATATATATATATATATATACATATAATATACATAGTATATATATATATATATGTATATATATATATATACATATATATATATATATATATATATATATATATATATATATATACATATATATATATATATATATATATATATATATATATATATATATATATATATATATATATATATATATATATATATATATATAAATTATACACACACACACACAGTACCAGTCAAAAGTTTGAGTACACCTGCTTGAAACTAGGTTTTTCATGAATACCTTTGCTTTTAACTGTATAAACTTGTCTGTAAACACTTCATATTTCATTATATGATACATGCACTTATATAAGCTGATAATCACAAGTGAATTCAATTCAAAAATTTTATTTTTAAATGAAAATGTAAATCTTGTCAATTTCAATGAAATGGTCACCCAAAGCAAGGGGATTTCAGTCTGTAGTGTTTCTACTACTGCACCTGGCAAACCATGTCTGAATAGACTGCTCTGTTCAACGGCCAGTCCCAGAGTTGGAGCTGGGCTGGGTTCGGGTGCCATAATAGCCCCTCCGCTTGGTTCAGGAGGTCCTTGCGCAGCAGGAGCTGCCATGGCTGATCCGACAACACGTCGGAGAGGAGAGCAAACCAGCGGCATCTGGGCGATCTGTGTGCAACCAGCAGAACCTGTGCTCTCTCCACCCTGATCCTCACTAGTGTCAGGGGTATCAATGGTAGTGGAGGGAACACATACAAGAGCCCCTGTGGCCAGGGGTGAGCTAGCGCGTCTACTCCTAGGGGACCCTGGTCTCTCTCCATGGAGAACCATAGGGGGCAATGAGTGGACTCGGCTCTGGCAAAGAGGTCGACACGTGCTGGCCAAAGCCTCTCCCAAATCTGTTACACCAATTGAGGATGCAGCCTCCACTCCGAGCTGTCTGGAGCTCCTCTGGACAGGAGGTCTGCTGCCTTGTTGGAACGCAAGTTTCTGTGCGTCCAGGACAGGAGTCTGTGTGGAGTCAAGTTGAGGACCCTTAGGTCCATAATTGGTCTTCACCCGCCGTCCCTTTTGGGCACCAGGAAGTGGACTTACCAAGCGTACACCGTTCTTCCTTTGAAGACTGGCGATCACCTGTTGAAGGAGTGAGTATCGCCCTCGCTGGTTTGACGGTGGTGAGGAGCACACCCTTAAAGGGTGGCGGACCTATGCGGAATTGTAGAGTGTATCAGTGTCTCACAGTTGATAGCACCCAGGAGTCCTGGGTGCAGCCTTGCCATGGGTCGTTGCCGTTCGTCAGTCTGGATGTAGGGGGGTTTGGTGACAGCCGGGGACCCTCAGGGGTGGTCTCCTTTAGGCCCGGGCATCGGTCTCCAGCCAGAGAATCGGTTACCCCAGGCCTGCGGTGGTCCCCTATCGCTGGCCCTGCCTCTGTCTTTGCCTGATTGTCTACTCTGGGGTGGAGGGCAATGTTCAGACCCTTTTACCCCAGCAGGCTGTGCACGCCACCTTGGGCGCTGACTAAGCTGGAAGGCGCGAGAACTTTGAGGCGACCTCCGTGACCTCATGGGACCTCTCGTGACCTCGTGGACCTCTCAAGGCTCACCTCAATGGTCGCCCCGAAAGTCTGCCCCGGTGTAATGGGGGCATCGAGCAGTGCCACCTTCTCTGTCTCCACAACCTTAGCTTGCATCAGCCACAAATGCCGGTGCGCGACCACCATCGCTGCCAGCGACCTCCCTGATGCCTGACCTAACGCCCCTATTAGGTCATTCTTCTCCTTAGCCCACCGCCTGGGGCTCCCGGTGTCGAGGTTGATGCCGACGTATAGAGCAGTTGGGGCCAAGCTGTAGGCAGCACCGAAGACGTTTACGCCGAATCTGGGTCAACTGGGGCCGGGTGGGCACTTTCTCTCAGCCTCGCAAGACGGCGGGAAACCGCAGTCGGTGCAGAGGTAAGCAGCCGACTCAATCGGTGTGGTCGTCGAGGGCAAAGGCAGCCGCGATAGGATAGAATGAGGCTCGAGAGGGGTGCTAGGCCCAAGCCATTCCCAAGGGATGTCCCTCTCCCCCTTCAGGTGTCCCTCTTCAGCAGGAGGTGGGAGGAACTTCCCCCTCACAGCAGGGCCCTGATAGAGCAGCTTTTGTATATTTGCTCAGAGACTGACGGTCAGAGAGGCTCTTCCCATTCAGTAATGGTTGTCATTCGAATTGAAAGGGATAGACAGATATGTTTATTTTTATTTATATATATATATATATATATATATATATATATATATATATATATATATATATACACACACACACACATATATATATATATATATACACACACACACACACACACACACACACACACACACACATACATTACACACACTAACTTCACTATGACAAACCCTTCTTATAACAAACCTCCTTTAACAAGCCAAGCATCAAGAACCGTTTTTTTTCAATGGAAAATAGCCCTATTAGAACGATCACTTTTACAACATCTACCCGGGCAAAACGATCTCGGTAGTGACGGACACTGAACTTTCCCCAGTGTGAACGTGTCATTCTCTCAGTGAAAATAAAGACCTTCGTAGCCGAATTCAAAGAGAAGGCGATTCATAGATAACCTATTATAGTGCGACTCATGTGTGACGTATGCAACCGTTGCCATCTGTAACCATGGCAACAGACGGGAGGAGGTAACAAGATTGAAACAGCATCTTTCCTTTAAGTGTTCTTAAGCTTTATAATACAAATTTTAGCCAATTAAATAAAGAATAAACTATAAGCCTGCCAGTTAAATGTTCTATATTAAATACACCATCAGCAAAACATAGCAAATAAGTCAATGTAAGATATTTTAAAGTAATTGTATTTATTTATTTTTTTACTCACTGGACTCTGGAGTATCATGGAGACCCTCTTCCGCTGTTCCATCATGTTAAAGTCTTGACGCAGGTCAGGCGCCATGTTCCTCTCACGCTGGTACTCAGCGCTGCTCTCGTCCACACGGTCGAAGTAACTCTCTTTGTGGGGAGCGGTGGTTGGAGGCGGGGAGGTGACCACCCCTGCGCCTGAGTCACCATTCATAGCAGGCTGATCGGTGCTCCTTTTTGGGCGGGAAGGAAGAGAGAAATTGAAAAGTCAAAACCACATTAACAGACATAACGTGCTCTCAGACAGTCCATTAGGACTGTTGCTGACGTACTGGAGCACTATGATGGGTAGTAAATCAATGTTTCTTTTGAAGGCCTCATACAATACTACAAAATTATACACGAGTGCAGTGGAACCCAATGTTAGCTATTTTCTCCAGTTCCGATACAGAGTGACTTTGTGGGATAATAGTTTCTTCTGTTTATGCCCCCACCTCCAAAAAAGGCATTCTGCAAGTTTATGCAAAGACTTATACAACATTGAATGTCATACTCATCTTGTGTAATGTCAGTTATACTGTACTGCAGTTGACGTTTGCATACAAAAAATGCATAGCCTACATATTTCAACCTTCACAGAGCATATTAGCATAGACTAAAACAGGCCTTACTGAAGAATCCTGTATAGCTTAGCTCTCACATCCCCATCACAAACATTACACACTACATTGAAAGTACTTTCATTCCCTGTATAATAGTCCTAAGTTTCCAGCATTAAAAGTATTGATCAAGCTAATGTATCCATCAAGGCTATTTACAAGCTGCTGCAGTGACTGACAGTAAAATGAAAACAAATGAAAGTGTCAATAATGGGATTTTATGAATATAAAATGAGTATCAAAATAAAAAAAGGCAAAATTGACAGTAAGAAACAAAGTCTTGTTAGATTGTTCCCACCCTTTTGGAAAGCAGACAGGAATAAATAATTGATGAATTCAGTAATATCAATGAAGTCACATACTTTGTTACAATGACCTTCTAAAAAGGGCAGTAGGCAAATAACCCTGTGTGGCAAAGTGCCCGCCCCTGTGTGCATTTTGTGTTGTATGTTGTGTGTTAATGTTGGTGCACAGTCATTAGTACACGGGATATAAACGGGTCTGTGTAACACAAGTGTTTAAAATGTATATTTGTATTTAGGCACAAGGATTGCACAGCACTTCACGTGCGAGTCAAAAGTAATAATAGGCGAGCAAGGGGAATTACACTTTTATTAATTTACGTGCAGTTGTACCGTGACTCCAATTGAATGATTAGCAATTGAGTCTCGGAACAGCTGCTTAAAAGCTGCATGTTTTCACTCACTCGGGGTTGTGTGTCCGGTGAGTGGAGAACGGGATTGCAGACAGAGGTAATAATAATAATAGTTAAAAAAAAAAAAAAAATAGAAGCTCACCGTGTTTTGTCTGTATAGTCCGTTTTGTTTGTCTTTTGTTTTGGCGACGAGTGCCGTGTTCTGTGTTTTTGTTTGTTACAGCCTTTTTATTTACTGTTTAATTAAATGCTGAGCGCAAGCAAGCACTCAGCTTCCCCAAAACTACATCTCTTTGTTTATTTCCTGGTTCTTGTTTCTAGTCCGACGTCCCCCACTCCAGCCTTCTTTGTGAAACTCTTCAAAGGGCCTCTTTGGAGCTGGACTTCAATCAAATCATACTTGCTGCAATACATTTAATAAACTACATACAAATATTTTCTAATTAAAATGAAGCTTTGATGTGACACGATATATACCATATTATTTCATTTATTTTAAATTGCTCAGAATGACTGCAGCGCTTAAAAGGGCGACCTTTATTAATACTATGATTTTCAAATGCTGCAATATATTGTTACATGATTTATGACATTTTAGAAGTATCGCGGTTGCTTATTTTCTGTAATACGGTAGCCTATCTGTACATAGCAGTGGTGGCAGTTACTGAGAGCCTATTAGGTGGGAGTTGGAAGGTCAGGGGAGTACTGTACCAGCGAATTATGAGTGTGCTGGTTGTTCAGGGGTGGGACATTATAGCTGGTGTGGCAGTTAACTTCAAGAATGTGATGTAGATGTTTTTCTGCACCAAAAAATTTCAGAATATCAGTCTGATTTCTGTAAAAACTACAATATAGCCTTGTGACAGAAATACAATGAGTTCTGGTGATAAATCTACCTCCCGACCTGTGAGGGCGCTAAAGAACGAGAGGAGAAGTATCTGGAAGGGCTGGCCTGACAGTTCGTTTCCGGGACCGGGAAGTCGGTCAGCCTGGAAAGAAGCAAGACTCTGTTGTAAGACCGTATTGACCTGAAAGGTAAACGAGGGGCAGCTGCAAATATGGCAGCTGCAACAGTTTACCTAGATATCATACGGGAGTACATATAGGGGCCAGGATAACGATGATCTTTTCCTTCGTTTGGGTTAGCGCTAGGAGAGAGAAGGACTGACAGAGGAGCTCTCAGAGAATAGAAACAGAGAAAAGACTTATATGTTGTGTGTTATTTCTGTCTGTCTATAATTGTCTGTCTTTGTCGCACTACTAGACAGTTAAAGCATACCTCCGGAGCTATCGCCGGAGCACCACTGCACAGAGCACCTGCACGTTTGCATTTACCCAGGACTGGTGACCATGCCTTTGCTGTTCTGTTCAGGAATGTACCATGTTATTCACCCTCCCCGCATTTTACACATAGTTGTGTACTGCCGGGGATTTATTATTTGACGGTCACCAGACCTGGAAACGGCACAATAAAAACGTATTCACTAAATTACCGTTGTCTGTTCCTCCTGCACTGCATCACCGCTACACCTGTTCCCCTTACCAGCCACTTTGCCACAAGCCTACATGGTTATTTTTTTCTCACTGTAACTTGCCTGTTTGTCATTTCTCTGCAAGAGAAACCAAAACTAAATCTTCTCATAGATAGTAAACACATTGTTTTTATTTGTACGGGACTGAGTACGGGAATTACAATTGAAATAAAAACAAAACCACCTATAACAATTTCAGAAGGACTGCTGTTCTCTACGTAGTTTATCTTGCATTTTCTTTCAGAACTGTACTACCATAAAATGTGCTTATTATTATGTGAGTGTACATTAGTTTCTAATTTTCGTGCTAGATTGAGGCTCCCGTCTCTTTGGGGGCGTTACATGTACATAGCCAGTGTAGGGGGAGAAAAAAATACCTTAATGTTTCTTTATTGATAGCGGCGTTTATTCGAGGACGTCCTCTTTTATAAAGCTGATATGACTGCGGCGTCAATACGATGGCGGCGCCAAATTGAAGTAATGCGGTATTTATGAATTACTGTTTGTTTGTTTTTTTTTTTTTTAAGTTAGCTCACACTTTATTCTACTAGTTTCTATAAAAGACACTTTTGGAGCGGTTGGACTAACATGCCGAGGAGCCTCAGTTCATGCAAAGAAGTTGTGTGAACATCACTGTTTAGCAGCAATCATACATTTTCCTGAACTAAATAATCAAATTTGTATTCTGTTCCTTTCTTTTTTTTTGCTCGCTTGTGAATACTAAGTATATAGAAAGCTGGAAGAAAAGCAGTTTGCTTTTTCAATTTTGTAATGGTTATTTTTTTCAGATTACATCCCTTTCATTTGCATGCATGACAATTAAAAACAAAAAAAACAAAACAAAACACTGATGTACAAAGTACTGCAAAGCAAAAATCACACTGGAGTGTATTGCAGGCCTAATTTACAGTATCACTGCCAACTCATGCAACTACTGTACCAACTCAGCATTTTGTTTATTTTATTTATTTATTTAAATTTAGAGAGGGTGCCCAAATATCCAACACGTACTGTGACTCTGTATCAAGCATATACAAAAGGGTGCTGGCTCTAACATACAGTGCATGCACACACTAAAGAAAATTCAAGCAAAATATTTTAAAACCGAAGAGACAGTACTACTGCATAGTAAAGGAAAATGTAAACCTGATAAGCATACTGAAACCCCACGTGATCAAATATTGAACTGGAGAAAGCACTTCTTAAAATCAGCACTTACATTACCTTGAATGTTTCTCTTTACTGAACTGCAGCTTTCCCGATACACCTGCTGGTGAAATCCAACCCTGCTGAGAGCCTCCTGCCTCCCAGAGTACATCAACTTAACCTCGTTTCTAATAGTGAGGATGCTGCTGGCACTCCCGAGACAAGCTGTATAGCTCTGCATTGTTTAATAAATGGCTACTGTTTTTTGCTCAAGAAAAAATTCTTAGTCCTTAAGTGTTAACGATTAGGGTTGGGTCGATACCATTTTTTCTTTTTTTTTTTTTGATACGATCAATAACAATATTTTTTCAACGATAATTCAATTCTTTCTAAACAAAATGTAGGTTTAATTCTTGTTCTATAACTACTTAAGTATGCACTTAGACACATCTGCTCTTCACAAATTGGCAGAAAAAACAAGGTTCTCTCTGGTCTTGTGCTGGTTCAGTTGTTTAGGTGTACTTTTACTGATTCTCCCTCTCTTGAAAATGAACACCCACTATCGTTCAGGCCAATTGGTATTCTATTGCCAATTAAAAGCGCTTTTCTTTTGCACCACTCAAAATATAATGTGTACAATACAGGCTAACTTCACTAAAACAAACTCCTATGGGACTGAGAAATGTTCGTTATATAATAGGTTTTGGCAATTTGCTGCATCAGAAACAGCCAATTTGAATTGAACATCACACTCTACATTAAACTAAATTAAAATTTGGAATTCAACTGTACAATAAATTATATTAAACCAACAGGGTTGCAGAACTCCTGTGTTTTGTCAATGACTTGAGTGAAATCATGCATTTTGTGTGGGAAACTTCTTTAATTAAAAGTACTCAATGACATTCAACAGCTGTCTTTCTGAAACAGCAACTGTGTATCGCTATTAGTGTTGTAAATCAAACCCCGACGTTGACATTGATTATCGTGCAAATTCCCTCACAGTAACAGTTTAAAGGAACAATAGTTCTCTTTTTTATAGAGCATGGTAAAAAAAATAAAAATAAAAAAATACCAATGTTAAGACACGTTTGATAAACACATTGGCATTTATTATAGCACGCTCCAATTTTCATATTCCTGCGGTCACTAACCTTTGCCTTGTTTTGCGTAAAATCTGACAATTTCCAGTGTAAACATAACTGTAAATTAAGAAAATAAAAGCAGAAAACAAAATCAACCCCACCTGTCCAGAGGGAAAAAAAAAAAATTAACATTCTGGCCTATTCACATGGAAATAATTCAATCTTTTTTTTTTTTTTTTTTTTTTTTTTTATTTGCTGTTGGTTACAATTTATGGATTATGTGGCCCAGCTTCTGCTAGCGAAAGCAGCAATCCCTTCCATTGTGCCGCGGCTGCAGAGATGCATTTCACTTTTTGCTGTCATATTTTAATCCAAACTTTACATGACTTTGCATAGCCACTTATATTTGCATTATCTTCAGTGAATACAACTGTATTACCATTTTTCCCCAAACAGTACATTAGGAGGTAGCCAACCCTTTCTTCCATACCTGAATATGTATAATCAATTTCATATATGTATGTGCATTTACTATTAATTGACTTGCTGCCCACAACACAACCAGAGATACGTAGAATATCTCTTTGTATAGGCCTAATCAATCTACTTACCACATCACAACCAAAAATGTGTCACATACTGTAGTGCTCAAAGAGTTTCACCCACGTGGATTTGCTTACACTTACAGTACATTACTAAGGCCCTACCTATTTCACGGCCGTGAAAAATGTACTCACAGTGAAAACTGTATTTTGTGTACTTTTACTCTGCATTTAAATTCAGTTAAGGTTATGTGCATCAGTCCAGGTTCCTCATGTGATTATAAACTTGTTTCAATTTAAAAAAGAAACCTGTCCACTCGCTGATTGGTAGATGTGGGCATCCAGGGCGGGTTTAGTATCCTAGGAGATCTCAACTGAAATTGTTAAGTGAGTGAACATTTTGAGAGTGTCCAAAATGAATTAAATCTACAATAATTACTGCAGCAGATAGTGTACAATGTTTTTGCATTCTACTGGTGGCAAACTATTTTGTACAACCTGTAATGTTTCACTGGATCACATACGTCAAGCTACGATCCAGCAGCATTTAGACAGAGACAGCAATCAAAAACAAAAAAAGGTTTGCGGATAGTGCATTGCTTCAAAATGAAAAAGTAAAAAAAATAAGCTTTCTGAAACTGCGGCATGTGAACATAGCAGTGTTAAATATTATTAGTTTCGCTCAAGACAGACAGCTACAGTTGGGACCGATTTAAAACAAAGTATGTATAAAATACATTAAAACTGGTTACTCTTGATCTCTGCATCATCATCCTGTATTTGCTCACAGATGCATACTCAGTAACTGTTGGAAGCAACAAAACAGACTACACTCTTGACATTAACGTAATGGAATATTCAATTTCATTAAAATAATCCATTTGTTATCATGGGGTCCCAATCGAAAAATAATTCAAATTATCGTTATAAGACTAAATCGCTATGCAGGTAAACAGAACACTTTCAGCACACCAAAAGAAAATGTTTCCCCTTTCAACTGCAATTTCTGGATTTTGTTTGAATACCCTTTGTTCCCAGAAAAAGTGGTATTTGCAGCTGTTGCAACAAATGTTCCAAAAATAATACAAAAAAGGATGAAATGGATTTGTGACTTGCAGACGCAGCATGATTTTACTCATGCACAAGTCCGTTGGGTTAATTTCATTTCAAACACATTATGTAAGAGGGAGTTGACAACATAGTGTGAAGTACATGCTGGGCTTAATGCACTCCATCTGGAAACTGTTAGAGAGAAGGTAGAAGCAGAGAATAAAAGGGCATGTGAGCAACAGTACACAGAGTGAATAAGAACAAAGTTTACAAACAAGGAGAGGCCATTCGGCCCATCTTGCTCGTTTGGTTGATAGTAGCTTATTGATCCCAGAATCTCATCAAGCAGCTTCTTGAAGGACACCTTTTAAAATTTTAAATGTTTGAATCAGGTCGCCACATAGTCTTCTGACTTCTGTCAAGACTGAATAGATTCAATTCTTTTAGCCTGTCTGAGTATGACATACGTTTTAAACCCAGAATAATTCTGGTCGCTGCTCTTTGCATTCTTTCTAGCGCAGCAATAACCTTTTTGTAGCTAGGTGACCAGAAATGAACACAATATTCAAGATGAGGTCTTACTAAATGCATTGTACAGTTTTAACATTACTTCCTTTGATTTAAATTAAACACTTTTCACAATATAATCGAGCATCTTGTTGGCCTTTTTTATAGCTTCCCCATATTGTCTAGATGAAGACATTTCTGAGTCAACAAACTCCTACCGTTTTTTTTCATGGATTCCTTCTTCAATTTCAGTATTTCCTATATGATATTTATAATGCACATTTTTGTATTTTTAAAATGCATCTTTGTGTATTTTACAGGAGACTCCAAATTGTCACTCTCAAAACTAAATTCAGAAAGGAAAAATTATTCAAATAAAAAGTTACCAAACCAGAACTGAAAGACGTGAAACAATATGCAAGTGGTCCTGCATTGTTTCTTACTCATTTTAAGATCAGTGTATTGAATAAAAAGCTTTGAAATCTGGCCCAAAATTGTCATTGCTACTTCTAGATTTTAAAAGATCTAAAGTCGCCACTTTTCCTCAAAATGCTGTTAACTTTCCCAGGTTTCCTGCACAGGATATTTACCTATACTTACATAAAAATGCTACGATCATGTAGGCCTTCATATACTATGTAAATACATACTTTAAATATCTCCATGTGATACAATTGGATAAGTAGTTTTGTTAATGTGATGAAACAAGCAGCGTTACAGTAAGTCCCAACTCAAATGTCTGTACAGCTAAAAATCGAGACTTTTAAAAACAGTAAGCTTCTCTGTAAACATGATTTCCATGTGCAGATAATTGAAGGCTGCGCAGCAGGTTTAATTACCCTGCCAATAAGAGGAAGAAACATCCAGTAGGGTGTTACACTGCAAGTCCATCACACCTCTCTTACATGAGACAAAATTACACTTTACATATTTACAAAACAAAACTAAGTTTAAAGAACAGCTGTACTTAATTACATGTGCCAGAAGCGACAGAGATCACCAGTTTTCATTACAACAAAGGCTACACACCGGATGCAATGCCACAAGCGAATGTGTCACAAAATAAAATATGAATTTTCTATATAAGCCGTTCACACTGCCTTTGAAGCAACGGTCCACAATGAAGATTTTCCAAACGGAACAGTTGCTTTACAAAATATCAGTTCAGCAAAAGAAAAAAAAAAAATCCTCATACAACAATAAAAACAATTGTCCAGACCGGTTCTTGTCTTATTTTCGATCTCGTCTTCCACTGCTGCAATGCTCGGTCAGCATGGTTACAGCAGCAGGGACTTCCCAACACTGACAGTCGCAGGCAGCAGGTCGCCCCGCTGGGGAACAATCCCCCACCGCAGACATAGTGCTTTACTCCACCACTATAATAAAACAATTAAGGCAATTCTGAAATGATTAGGCCAGAGATTTAACCATTTTATTATTATATAACTGCGCCCCTTCTGTCTGGAGGTTTCAACTCACCCCTTTACAATGTTCGCTCTATTGAATGGTGCCACAGTTGCAAAAATAATCTGGATTAACAAAGACTTTTACATGCTTATTTAATATATAATTTGTCAGTTTGGGCCTGAATCTGCAGATTTGACAGAATAACAAACATTCATTCTTAAAACTTTTAATTACAAGTCTCTGGATGCACAGAATCATAAGACAGTAGGAATCTCTTCAGAAACATGTATTCTTTTTCTATTCGGCAAAGTTATTAAATAATCCAAAATACTCTGCACCGTAAATTTATATTATGTTACTATTTACTTCCCTTTTCAGCATAACTGTGTGTCATTTAAAAATATTCACAACATAAGACACGTTGGTTTATTATCATAATCCCGAAACATAAATATCCATTACACAATGGATACATTTCGTACTTAAAAGGGAACATTAACTTCAAGATAAAACGATATCAAATAAAAGGCATCTATGACCTACATGTTGATGATGAGTGATACATAACCTTACATTTAGCATCACACACAAGGAAAACTTGTGTCAACAGAAGAAACTGTTTATCTTTTTTTGCTTGTTCTGTTTTCCCCATGAGAGAACAATAGATGAACCATCTGTCGATGGTACTTCATATACTGTAGGGTGGTCTTGTTTAGTATTATTTACATTTTTGTACATGTGCTGTGGCATATACTATAAGCACCTGCTCCTCATGTCTCGAGGCATCATGCATTTGGGTTCTAAGAACGCTCTGCTGCATAGAAGTGTTCTGTATGAATGAATAGCACTTTATTTTTAGCACCCACTGTATAACAGAGACACTAAACTAATTACACAGCAAGAAAAGCCTTTCCACAGAGATGCGTTAAAGAATATTATAGTATTATTATTATACTGTTGAATCAGATGTTAGATTCGAAGTGTGGTTTCAAAGTGTTACTTTGATTTGTTTCAGAAAGAAACCTTCAGAACAAGCCTGTACTACACAGTCAAAAAAAAAAAAAAAAGAATGCATTAGTCTGTGATTAGTTACACAAATTCATCATAAATAAATTCACTAATAAACGGAGGTTGGATTGCAGCATCCATTTATGAATTTCAACCCCTTCTTCCTTAAAGAAGAAAAAAAAGCATAAATAAAAACTTTCTTCAAAAGAGCCTTGAGGTTTCAACAGGTTTACAGTATGTGGAACATATTCCCCTACTTTTCATGTCACTGCAAGTCATGTATTGAACAAAGTCACAATTTAAAAATAAATAAATACACATGCAACGGCATATGTCCTGGTATGCCACCCATCTTTATTATAGATTGTAGGGTTCCAGACAAACCTTTTGCCTTAGGAGCTAATGGCTCCTAGGCCAAAAGTTTTGGGCGCCAGGGGTATTTCTCTGGTGTACTCCATCGCTAAATTCTTGTAGTTCACATTTAGAGGATGCCACAATGATAAATAACTTGCTTTATTTATGTATTCGCTTAAGGAATGAGTAATTTAGTTTGATATGTAACCATTCATTTCTCCCTCTTTACGCAGCTGTGCCTGGGCTCAACTGCTTGTTAATCACTCAGTCGGGCCCAGACAGTCTGTATATGAACTGCCTTGACAGAGAATCAATCTATCAGTCAATCCTTAACTGAAACAACCGTGGCCCACAAACATTCACTTTAAAACAATAACACATACAGGAACACAAAACATAAAACAAGCACAGGGGCAGGGTGTACCCAGTCACAGTTCTCTTAGGAGTCATTCTCATACGGAGACTGCTGTACTGCTAAAACCCGGTTAAAAAAGTGCCCTTCGCATGGTAAATTACAAATAAAAATATAAAACCAGTGCAGATAGAAAAAAAAGACAGAGTTGTTAGAATGTCGCTTTACAAAAGTAAATCATCTACCTAAATAACTACTGATAAGCGATCAATCTGACATGTAACATAGATAAGCAGTAAGGCACGACAGGGTGTGGGATATACTCTAATATCCACACACCCTGGGTGCGTTAGAAGTCACAAGGCGTTAATTAAAAAGATAATTTCTGATGTTGAACTGAACATTGACACTGAAAGTTGGTTTTGATTCATTACACTTCTTTTAATTCTTGGTTTATTCATTACATTTTAAAGAGTGCGTTGTTTTTTTTTTTTTTTGTTTTTTTTTAAATAATCCTTTGTTATCCGGGGTAGTAACAGGAGGTATCCATAACAGATTTGTGTTACAGCTTCACAGTGGCAAGAAAGACGTTATTTGCATGGAATACCCGGTTACTTATCAAACTGACTTTGCAATTTACAGCTTGGTAACGTGGAGAACTACTGGACCAGTGTTAAGAAACAATTTTAAACAATGCAGGGCACAGCAGAAAACATGATACCATCGTACCTGGACACATTTAAAAAGGTATGGCAGGAACTGTCGAGATGAATTTATAAATGTTTATAAATGTTCAGCATCTGTGAAGGGGGTGGGTCCAGTGGCAGCAGGCAGGCAGGCAGATCGATGAACAGACAGCGGGAGCAACGGCAACAAAGTACCTTTTAACCCCAAAGTCTCTTTTTAAGAAAGACCCAAATATTTTATGAAATGCTGAAAGTTTAAGAAGATATTGCTTAAACTATTTATTTTCAAAATGGGATACGGAAACGCCGTAGTTGAGGGAGAAGGAACAGAGCGATCGGAATGGCGAGTTTTTAATTTTTTAATACTTTCTTTTCCCACTACTTTAATTAATCATTGGTGTCCGGTTCAGATTCATTTATATCTCATATACACTTCGGTGTCTCAAAAGCTCAACATTTACATAAATCTCGTCGGTCATGTTTATTGTGATAAATTCCAATATGTCTGCCGTTTTTTTTTTTTTTTTTTTTTTTTTTTTTTTTTTTTTTTTAATTCTAGTGTATGGATATCTGCCTGTGATTTGCCCGTTTTTGAAAAAAGTGCCGACCCATGGTGATATGCTGTAATATCAACACCCCCATGTGACCTATCAGGATATAGTATTTAAAATACACATTTTATATATACATACATACACTATAATGGCATGGCATATTAGTAAGGGATATGCAAGCAAGAACATAAATAAAAACAGACACAAAAATCAGACCATGAATCGTCTTACCTTCCGGGTTAAAAGAAGGAGTGCACTGGCATCACAGCACATTAATACCTATTGCGCACAAAACTGTTAAATTAAATTACAGTGGAAGATTGCACTTTTAGTGTTCTCGCTAGTCTCTATAAAAGCTAGCGAGAGGCAGTGTTTTTGTGTGTTACAGGCACCAATGGTGCTTAACCCCATAAAGATACTCAAGGTCGCAAAAAAAAAAAAAAAAGAAATAGCATTTTGGTCACAGTCTGGAGGCCTATATTGGGTTATTTACGACATGTCTTTGACACCAGATAAAATCTTTATATATGCACCTTCAATATAAATAGCCTACAAGCACCTTAAAAGTTCAGTAGCACAGTATCTAAACAGCTGTTCTGTATCACTTGCTTCACTGGACCATTGGAGTTTAAAGCTATTTAAAGGTCTACTCCTGTGGTCCTCAACTCTAGCCCTCGACATCCCATCCAGTCCAGGATTTTCAGGGTTCAACATTAACCATGGCCCAGTGGCCAGGGGCCGGTGAAAAGTGCAGTTTGGCCGGTAGTTTTGAAGCACCACAGGCCCAACTGGGTCGGTTACATTTATCTAGTATATGTATATGTATATATATATATATATATATATATATATATATATGGCTTCCATTTCATGAATCCAGGAAAACGGTCCAGTGTGTCAAAAAGCTGAAAAATAATTTACAAACCATTTTTAAAAAAATATATAACTACGAAATAATCCTAACTTCCCGCCGTGTGTCATATTTGTTGTACAGAATCTGATACTGCGTACTGAAGTGTTGTGTTGGTACTCATTCCCGCTGCAAATCTTTTACAAAATTGGGTTTTCCACAACTAAGCAACCAATAAGCCAAAAGGAAAGCGCTGAAATCAATAAATCATAAAGAATGTAATTATGAAAAAAAAATGAAGACGAACACTGAGTGAAGGCTTCATTATAAGAGAAAAAAAGTAACATTTTGCCTTGTTTGGCATCAGTTTCCCCAGACTTGCAGATAAAACAGCAGCTTTTTGTTGTGAATTCAACATTTCGTTTACATCATATCCAGACTCACTGTAAAATGTCCCGATGGATACCCAGATATGCAATCGAATTGTCTAACTTTTTGATTTGAGATCCGATGTGTTCAGGTCAAAGGTCGCTGGTATCACTCAGCAAGATTGGCATAGACTTGGGAGAGGCTACACAAGCGACAACGCCCTAAATAGGACTGTTATTATTTTGTATTATGAATATTGTTTTAATAGTGTTTATTATTACAGGGATGGGAATTTCGAATAGTTTCCTATCTGAATACACAGGGTGCAACCTTTTTGTGTATTTAATTACCCGAACTCTGGTCCCTTACGCTACCAAGAGTAAAAGGCATATGTGCGTGTGCACAAGCAGACAGCATAACAATGTAAGCCTGGAAAGTTTAGCCGGGTTCACAAAGTGTTCAAACTGTCCAAGATGAGATTTATACGCTCTGTACCCTATTTCCTTAGGCACAAGATTTTTTTCTTTTGTTTACTCAATTAAAATACACAGAACTCAATAAGCAGCAAATGTCACAGCGCATACCTTTTCCAATTAAAAGTTAGAAACAAATACAGTTAGAAACATACTGAAAATAAAAACCATTGTGAAAAAATACATAAATATATTGGGCCAGATAAAACTGCATCCGGGCCAGTAAAAACACTAGCTCAGTGGCCCGATAGCTTTCAGAAAGCTGGGAAAAAAACCACAGGAGGCGGACCTGAGCAATACGCATAGTCCCTTCACCATAGAGATAACACTGACATAAACATGATAGCTGCTTCTGCATCCAGCACTCAAAGAATATCATTGACATTTACAGAGCTTTTTGAGATGTTACAGTAATAAAATAATGACCTGGATCGCATTATTGAGGAGTTTGGTGATAAAACAAGTGATCAGGAGAGGATTTATCAGTATACATGTCTACAAAGAGATATGTGAAAAATACAGCGAACAAGGGATGGGGCTTGGCTGGAGATGCAGTATTGAGGGCCTTTTAAACCTGGGGGGGGGGGGGGGGGGGGGGGGGGGGGGGGATTTTAAACAACGCGTGTAAAATAAATTGGACCCGACGCGCCTGATAAGTGCTGAATAAATGGAACGCTAATAGCTAAAATGAAATGTAGCCGACGTCGGTGTTATAATTGCACAATTAAATCAGAATATTGCATGGCGAAGTCTAGTCTAGTTACTGTACAACAAGTTTTGAATAACCACCTGTACCTGGAAAGATCACATTTACACTGACTTGGCTGGATTTATTAACATTATGTACAGGTATTTGTTTGTTTTACATTTGACCCATTAAACACAAGTGAAAATAAACGTGTCATCATAAAAGAAAACAGAATATTAAATGAACGAGTGGGACTGCAGGAAATATTATCCATATAATATTGAAAAATGACCGAACTAACAAAGGAAGTAATATATATCTGTGTTTATTCTACTAAGATTGATATTGAATATAACTTGGCCGTAAAGGGTATATTTTGACCTTCGAAGGTTCAGAACACATTACCGAAGGAAGGTTTGAACCTTCGATGGCACTAATTTGCTAAATTTACTGGTGACATCACCATAGCTACTTGTTTATATTTGACTGAAAATCCTCTTATTTTACAGGTAATGTATATAAATGGAATAAAACAAACAAACAGACATTCACATGTAGTTTAAAAATATGTTACAAAGAACAGTAATCATTGCTTGTCAAGTGACCCCGGAGATTGGTTGTGCCTTCATGACACATCAAGAGTCGCTTACACAGTTTGCATTCAACTTTTTTTGGTTGTCTGGACATTTAACAAAAAAAACCCAAGCAGCAGAGGGTTTGAGACACTTTTCAGTAGAGCTTATGCTATGCAATGCTTTGCTGTTGAGATGGCAAATGAAAGGAAAGAAATTAAGGTTCTGCCTCTGGATAACACAAGCTGGAGGGGAAGAGGGGGGGTGACAGTGGTCAGTTTTATCAAAATTAATTATATACATAATGTATACATAAATAATATACCCTGCTCTAATGCACAGCAGCGGCACCATATACAGTTCCTACATATAACGATTTGGTAGGGCATTTCATACTCATAAAAACAGCAAAAAAAGAAAGAATTGTTGATGAAATTGTAATTCAAACACAAATCAATGTTTTCTGTGCGATTCACTCACTAATTGTTACAAATAATGTCACTTTCATTGTAAAAATAAAATGGTATAAAAAATCTAATTTAACAAACAAACTTATAATGAAAAAATACAAAAAGGGTAACATTATGGTATCTTTTACTAAACTCGCTCACATACCAAGGACTAACACATAGATTAGACTAGAGTCTTAGTGATACAACAGCACAAATAAGCGATGTCAGTAAAGAGAAAAATTGAAGAGATTGATTTCAAGGAAAACTGGCTTCAGATTTACGCCTGGCTGGAATGTAATAATGATAATGGTCAAATTAGTTTGATCTCCAGTGTCTGCGCAACTGTAGCTTGCTAGCCACCGTTACAAAACCTGTACAAACAGCACAGCTTTGGAAAAAGGAAAAAAAAAACCTCAATAGAAACTTCATCAGGCAATGGAGAGTGCTCTGCATCACAATCATAAACAGCTCTATGTACATACTGTTAGATGCTTACGTTCGAGATATACTTTATATACAGTTGTCCTGCATTTTATCACCTCCTTTATAATGCCACACTCGCATACTGCCAGCTACTCTCTCTGAACAGCTGCCAGCAATATAAAAACAGTGCTACTTTTACCATGTATATCGCCACCCCACTGTCCACCACCTGCCAACTTCAAGCCAAGCAAATAAATATAAGCATTGCAATTTCCTTCATTGTAGTGCCAGTGAATTTATGACCAATTAAAAGAAAGTTATGCAGTTAACTTTCGACACGCTTCTAATTCGTTGTTAACTGAACGTTCATACCATTGTCAACAATATGCCCGCTCCCAAAGCAAAACAAAGTACAAAATGGCTAGTCTACAAATTGGATCAGTCTAAACCAACATCCCCGCTACAGGCTAGACTGTTTAAGAATCCCTTTCATGAAAGCACATGTTTCACTACTTAAAAAGCAGAACTAGGTAGGTAGTGAGAATGTATTACACAAACATAAATGAAAAAAGAAATCGATGCACTTTTCAATTGTTTCTTTCACTATTATGTTATCTCTCCTACTTCAGCAAAACAAGCAATTATCTACCTATTGTGTGTTCTTTTTTAGTGTTGGTGGGCTTATTTTTTTTTTTTTTTTGGGGGGGGGGGGGGGGGGGGGGGGGGTAACAACACCAAATTACAAATCAGCAACAACCACTGAAATGTTTATATAAATACAATGAAGACATGAAAGGAATTAGAATGTGTATTGCATCGTTGCATTTTAAAATACTGTAATTTTAAACCTGTCCTGTCACAATTCAATTTAACTGTCGAATATCGTCCTTTCTGCAGTAATTGACAACTGTAAGTTCACAATATTATTATTGGTTGGGGACAAATTGTTGTGTACCTATTGCTTACCAGAACATTGGGTCAATCCTAAAACACTTTGCTGCTGCTTTACAGCTGTTCTTCCTTCTTTTTAAACGTTTACTTAACATGGTGCTCACAGACTGAAAATCCAGTGACACTGCCAGTGAACATGTGTGATTGAAAATTTCTAGAAGTGCAGTCACATTGAGCTCAGTCTAACAGCTTCCCTCTGTTTGCCCTTCGTTAACCAAAGATACAGTATGTCTTTCTCGTGGCTTAGTGCTGGGAGATGCAAAGTAGAAAGAATGGCAACAATAATACATTATGATAACGAGTCATTTTCTTGCAGGACGACATTATACACAGAACGGGCCAGCTGACGCTGAGCAAGTTTGTGAGTGGGTTGTAGATCAGATGTGCTGGTGCTGAGAGACACCGGCGGCAATGACGGGCAGGCTTTTTTTTTCACGCCCTGCAGCAAGTTTTGTTTTAGTAATATGCATTATACAAATCAAAAGTTCAAATTTTGCATGCAAGTGACATTTAAATGTGTGACAGTATCCAAAATGGTTTTTGGTACAAAAAAAAACAAAAAAAAACGTGCACGACGAACATTTGAAGGTTTAGAACTACCTTTGAATTCCTGGCTAGCGAACGAATCATCAAACCTTTGAACACAACACTAAATATATCCATTACAACCAGTAATAATGTACACTAAACAAATCAGATAAAAATAAAGCTATAGGGGAAAACCAATGACATGTTTTCACGTAAAATCTAACAAGATTTTCATTGTTTAACCATCAAAGGAAGCTTCTAATTTCATCAGGTCCATATCCTAAACAAAGTAAGCTTTCCTCTGTTAACATTTCCTTTCAGAGGTCGTCTGCCGACAACAATTACCCATTATAGAGAATAGACTACAAATGGATAATGACAGCAAAGACATTGAAGGCAGTCAATCTTGAATTACAGTTGTCCATCTGAGGTCTGAAGACAGCAGTAATCTGCACAGATGACTTAACTGGATTGCATTTCAAAAACCTAATTCAAATTGTAATTGAACTTGCACAATGGAAGCAAAACAATCCTTGACTAACACTGGATTTACATGTTTTAAGCTGGAACTCTATCCGAATGAATAGTGAGACCATGTCTTGTATCACATCCCATTCCATTTTCATGGGTAAAAGAAACCGGCCAGATATACCATAGGGTTAGACTGGATTCCCTGTGCATCAACAGCATACAGTCTATGACCAGATAGTAAAATAATCTTTGCATCCACCTACACCTATCTAGATAATGTAGCAAAAATATTTGGAGGTCAAATTGGGTATTGCAGTGTTCTACAACTAAAACATCCAAAGTGTGTATTGTATACTTACAATTTTACAGGAAACACGACTTTATTACAGCACTTCGTGTTTATTTAAATCTTGCTTCTTGTCTGTTGACTTAACTAGAAACAAAATCATCAGACTCTGTATGCATCTCTCATAGGCAGCTGAGACTGGCCACCTCCAAGACAAGGATACAGTACTCTAAACTACAAGGGCAAATCAACAGAAGGACAAGCCCATCAATGTTCAACCAAAAATGTCTTTGGAGAAGTGAATGGTTCACAAACCAAAATGAATATAGAAATGTTTTAATATATTAAAAGCCAACATGTTAAGGCTAAACGTATTTATAGTATCTTGATCATTTCTACAGTAGAAAGCAAAAAAGCTGGGTTATACATTTATGCCCACCCATCACTTTATAGCCTTCTAGTCATGCACTCTGTATACAGTATGTGTATGTATGTGTGTATATATATATATATATATATATATATATATATATATATATATATATATATATATATAATATAGATATTTAATACTGAGGATTGCGTGTGGTGACGTCAGGCCAGATGCATGAACAACAACAAAGGCAGTACTGCAGGGCCAAAAGATGCGGTGCGCACCGTTTTTATTTAAATACAAAAATAAAATAAAAAGGTCAAACAGAAAACACTTGCTCACAGAGCGAAATAAAAGATTTAAACAAAACAAAATCAACAACACAAAATAATAACAAAACCCAGGTCAGGCTGGGCAATCTCCTTCATTGAACCTATACACGTTTCGATTTCTTTTAAAATTTCTCTCACTCCCATACTCTCCTCTGTACACCCATCCCAAGTGCCAACAGCTGCAGGCTTTTATATTAATGACAGAGGGATTAACTAGCTATCAATTATTTATTAATCCCTCGGTCACATTTTGTTTTCTAATTCCTGGCAGAGGACGAGCAGCCATCCTCGCCTCTGCCAGAACACATTTAAAATAAATAAAAACAAAACACACAGCGATTCGTCGTCATATCTAAATACAATAAATCCACAAACAAATAATTACACAGCTACGTCATCATAAATACAATAAATCCACAAAATAAATCATAATACAAACAAATACAAAATAATAAATTGCACAGGGGCAGAGAAGGAGAACCCGTTCTAAAAATAAATAAATAAATGTACAACATGTCTAAAAATAAATATGTATTAATATTATATATGTATATACATATCCTGTACCTACATAATAAATACATTACATACATATATATATTATATATATATATATATATATATATATATATATACATATATAAATATATATATATATATATATATATATATATGTACACACACACACACACACACATATATATATATATATATATATATATTTACTTTTTTTTTTGGTCAGAAATTCCCAATTTGTCTCAGCTCATGTCAGAGTCTTGAAGAAACGCTAACCAATTCAGATTTCTCTCATACATCATGCCTACATGCTTCATTCTTCAGACCTTTTATAAAACTTACAAACTCAGCTCTTGAGATGTGGCTTTACTATCAAGGATATGCAGGCTATGCTACCAGCAGCTGAAGCCAGAAAGGATGGTCTCTTCCAGGTTGGTAATTTCATGGGCAGTGGAAGGGAACTGGACATTAGGAGACCATTCTGTAAACATCTTTACAAACTTACTTCAGAATTCTACAGTGAAAGTGATTGCAGAAAGCTCAGATCCATGATCCATGTACCATGTTAAAATCCAAATGTAGACTTTCATCAGTTTAAGGTAAGCTTTCTACTTATTGTTTATTATTTACCATTTTGCTGCATTTCAGCCCTTTATTATAATTATTTAATGTTTTCAGGGCATTTTGGTAATGGCATGCAAGCAAAACACAACCCTTAACACATTTACATTTTTTCTTCAAAATTTCTTGAATGCAGCTGTTCATTTTAAGGTACATTTTTACACAACAGTACTCACACGTGTTTGGTCACCATCATTCCTGTTGCATGAAAGTGGGTTTACTGTATTTCATGTTCTGTTGGTGTTAATACAGCACCTCTGCACTTCCAGGCATTTGTACTCACGATCAGATTGTTCTTTCTCGCACTTCAGTTTAAAATAATTGACATGGTGCATTCATAAACACTGACATGTTTTTAAAGATAGAGGTAGCATTTAACTGCATTTACAGTAAGGATCCAGGAAATAACCATTCTTGTAAATCATGTCACTGGCATAAACTATTATTTCCCATTAATAAAACACATTTGTGCATTTCTGGACCTCAGGTCCAGTTAGTTTGCCAAGAGGAACCTGTTTCAGTTTCTTCAGATTGTTAATATTGTTATTCCAGTCAGGCTTGTCCCATTAGCAATCCTGTAGATGCTAACTGTGGTTGTTCCATTATTCTAAAACCAAAGGGTGACTTCCAAAGCATGTTCCAGTTTTCTCTAGATGCATTGAACATTAAAATACATACTGTACACCTCAAAACATGGTTAATTTGGAACTAAACAGACTTTTGTAATATTGAGCCACGTCACCTCAAGTGTAATCACTGGTTTTGTGTAGTTTGGCACAAACTGTTTTCAAAGTTTTAATGTGAAATGCTGTCAAGCTTAGGCTATTCTTAAGGGCTGGTCCTCTAGAAATCTAGCAACCTTTTTGGCACTACAGTTAATTGGACCCCGGTTCTGGTGCACTTCTATACTACTCTGCTAGCTTACTAACAAGTCTTGACAAAAGAGAAAAGAACAGGCTTTGTGAAATAAAAGAAAAGCTGCTTACTGTGACTGCTAAAATAATTAACCCAATGTGGGCACAGACAAAAGCAGTACCATATTATAAGAGTGAAGTGAGGCCAATATGACTACATTACTGGGTCCACTGACATTACCACATTTTTTTAAACTACCATGTTCTTGCTCTCAACCAGATTTACATGAATGAATTTTAACATGTTCTAAAGTTTAAAAAAAAAAACATGTACATTTCATTTGCATGGTTTGGTTAATGTACTATTAATCAAATAACACTATTGTGCATGGTGACTGCATTATACATTTTACACAATCTGTGTGTGATGCAAAAAAAAATAAAAATTGTCAGCCATATTAACAAACACATTACAATACGGTTTAATTTACTATTCCAGTACTTAATACAGTTATTAGTAATATGTACTTTTGGTTTTTATATTACACCGATAGTTTAATTTAGTTGTTAAATAAAGTACACAAAGTATTTAAAGTAAACAATCAATGCAAGTTTTGTTAACACTATAATTCTCAAAGAATCATTACGAGATTTTTCAGTTAGTTGTTCTGTTCTTAATCAGTTCAGTTTTTTGTCACCGCGCGCTTGTAAATGAATCTCAGTCAGAAAAAAAAAAAAAACTAAACATTCTACCTGAAGTGCCCACTTTCGTGTTAATAAACTGTGCCTCAGCCAGGGATACCTCCTCCAGATTAATAGTTCATATAGTTTCTAAACTCCCCATCCCCGTCAGGTTCAGCCACACAACAGATCTGAACAAAAGTTCAGAGGTAAACTCAGTTAGAACCTTCCATAAACCTATATTCCAAAACCGCATTAACGATTTTCGGGAGGAGCTAGCTATCTTTAGGGGGGGGGGGGGGGGGGGAGTACATCCCAGCTCCTCCAGAAAAATCTAAACACCGTTACTAGTTTAACCAGCGCCATCCTGTCCAAGGTGGCACTGCTTTCTGTTTAACACAGTGTAATGGACGGCGTTGCATTGCTTTTTGCAAGCCTTCTGCATGTTTTACATGAAAAAAAAAAAACAGAATACTGTCAGCATGATTCTAAATCTTAGGAAAACTGTTACATTTAAGTGTTCACTTTTAACTTTCCACTGATACAAACGCTTACATGTTTACGTGTCCATATATACCCCGAAATAAGCCTTTTGTTTTGTACATTCTGCTACACAGCTGCTGGCATCTTCACTGAAAGATTCCACACATTGACTTTCTATCTAATAATAAACACAGAATGGATTACCACAGGCATCTGATGAAAATAAATCGTGTCAGTATTAATTTCAAACCATTAGCCACAGCATTACATACATACGCTTTGGCAATCATATCCTCTTTGAAATGTAAGAAATGCACCCCTTAGTTGAGTGCAGAAAAAATACACTTTTTGCTGTCTTTTCATAACTCAGATGAAGAACTGCAGCCACACAAATACTGATGAAACAAGGAAATGCCCCCCCCCCCCCGACAATAATAAAAAAAAAAACTATATAAAACTAAAATCACTAAAAAAAAAAAAAAAATATTGCCGCACACACGCCCCTTTGCACCGTAGTAGCGAATCCTTGCTGGTAAATATGGACCAGCACCCAAAATAAGAGTTAAAAATGAATAAATCAAAGACATAAATGAGTCGCTGTCTTTTGGTAACTATTCCCCGTCTAAATATTAATAAATGTTCTTACCTTTGATGGGTCCTAAACAAAATGTTGCAATTTTGTCTGTTGCCGAGTTCTCAGCCCTGCTGTTTTGAAAGCTTCCCCTCCTTTCCTCTATTCTCGGGATCGCTCCGCCTCCCTGTCCGCTCACTGGGTGCGGCAGCGCTATAGCAGCAATTCAATAGCAGCGTACCTTATTGGACAGTACAGTCTCAAAGGCAAAGCATGCCAGCAAGGGAGATGTTGGTTGGGTTTGGTATGATTTACGCCACTATGTTTGTGAAGGATAGACAAGGGGGATTATAAATATTGTGTCTTCGCTGTGCATAACCGATAGAAGTGTGACTGGATCATAAAAATACATTGTGTGTTACTGTTGTTTCTTTGTGTGTTCCTTGTGTAAAACAATGAGATATATTGTATGGTTTGTTTTACACAGACTGTATCTAGTCAAGAAGATAGTTTAAGGTTTAAAAGGTAGTGACTTTCAATAGTTAATCTAATAAACATTGTCAAATCTTCAGATATAGTATCAATATTACCTTGATTAACGCTGCAAAATCTTCAATCCAAATAAAGACTGAGACTCGGAGTGGTAGCATTAACATAATGTAATATCTTTCTATAGCACCTTTCATAGTGGACCACCATCACAAAGCGCTTTGCAGAGGTAGGGTGCGAACTATGCATTATATGCAATCACTTAAAATATGACATTGATTTAACATCTCATCTGCAGAATGGAGCACAAGTGACTTGCTCAGGGTCACACCGTGAGTCAGTCAGTGGCAGCAGTGGGATTTGAACCAGTGACCTGGTTACAAGCCCTGGACTTTAAACACTGAACCACACTGCCTCCTTGACAAGTTTAACAATGTAGTTTTTTGACATCAGAGTTACATTAATAAACAAGGCTGTGAATTCAAGAATAGTCAACTCAAAGTTTTTTTTATTTATTTTATTTTTTTTTTAATTGTGAAAAAAGTGACTTAAAATCACCTGGTTCATTCCTTGTCAAGTGTTGCGTGCCACTAATTCACCAGCATGATAGTTTTGCCTAAAAGCCACTCATTGTGGTCTAGTCCATAAGAAACAGCAAAATATATGTTTATATTAAGACTCCCCTTAAAAAGTGTTATGTAATACATCATTTCTTAAACCAAACACAGGGGCGTCATTTGGGGACGGCCGCCTTGCCAAGCTCAACAGGGGACCACTAAATGGCGGTTTCTGTGAGAAGTTAAATGGCTTAAAGTGTTCATGCTTGTCAGTAAAAGTGCTTAGATCTGTCACGTCACAGCAACTAAGCAAATAATAAGCTGTGTTTTGTTTTTGTTTTGTTTTTTGGCGGAGGTAACCCTTGTCATTTCACCCTATTGAATGATTGATTTTTTGAGAAACTTCTAATAGTCTTTTTCAGAATTATTTTAATTATCTTTTTTGTACATTATCATTATACCGGAGGCCAGAATTATTATTATTGGCATGTACTATGAGTAAAAACAAAATGGCAAGAAAAAAAAAAAACTGTGAGGCACCAGTTATGTATTGAGACTCCTCCGCAGCGGACACTACCAGCCAAGGTGACATCAGCGCTATAAATGAAACTTTTTGGATGATTTATTAACTATGCTCACCCTGTTTCATTATCTAGAACAACAACAAGAAGGTGCTATTCCATTTCTTTCCGAGACACCAAGTAAGGACGCAGATGCAAAAGAAATTAAAAATACAAGCGCAACAGCAAGTCGTGACAAATCATGATCTACTGAATGCAATTACTGTGTTAACCAAACACGTGAAAGCACTGCAAACAGACAGGTTAGCATAGGAAGTAAGTTTACAGCTCATAATGCTATCATCAGAGAAGATGTCTTGCTGTTTTGTGTTTCTGAGTTTAAAATATGTTAACATATTTCAGAAAAAGGATTTACTCGAGAAGGAGATAACGGTTGAGGAAACAAAGCAGGATTCTGAAATCTAGATGCTCGGACATGGAAAGGTAAAATAGACGATGGAATCTAGAATTGTGGGGATCCCAGAAGAAAACGTGAAGACATCAAAAAAAGTATCATTGACCTCTGTTCTCAAATTTCCCCCACCATAGCCGATCAATTAAATTACTGTTGATGTTGTATTTGTACACAGACTAGGACCGAAGAAACCTACTGGGCCAGACAGGAGCAGCTCGACACGCAAAGCTTTTTACCGCCTGTATCGCTGGCATTGCTTCCGTATGGTGTTGGACAGATCAGCGCAGGATGATACCGCCAGTCCCACGGTGCCACTGAGCGGTACCGCTCAATTTGAAACCACAGCATTTTTTTCTGACTGCGGCGCGGTACTGTCGCTGGATTAACCAATCACAGCCATTTTGCCTTTTTTATTTCTGTAGTTCACTACTATTTTTAATAACTGGCTGTAAAAAGACATATTTTCTAACACTAATAGTATGCTACTTGCTGTCAGCAACGTATTGTATGTTTCTTTGCTAAGGTCAGCTCGATCTGCATATTGATGACAGAAAAACAACTTTGAAAAACAAACCAGTGATTTTATATATTATATTATTATTATTATTATTATTATTATTATTATTATTATTATTATTTAATTATTAATATGTTTTGTTTTTATTTAGTTATGTTTATAAATAATTTCTAATTCTGCAATACGTTCATTGAAATAAGAAAATATTCTTTTAGAATATGTAACCACATTTGGGTGTATGCCACTATACACGAAATCTCGTAAGGTACAAAAGCCAACGGTAAGAAAGAGATTATTAATTAAACAATTGACTGACTCAATATAGTAAAAAGAAATTTTTTTATAATATTAGTAAGTATCAATAAATATATATATATTATTATTATTATTATTATTATTATTATTATTATTATTATTATTATTATTATTATTAGGAGGTTTCTGTTGAATACTAATACTCTCTGGGTCATTTATGACACTTTCCTAAGAGTTATTAAGGTATAGTCTAGTTACTATATTTGCATATTACATATTGTGTAATTACATCTGTATTTTATTATTCTTTTTCCAAATTTCTCTTGTTTATCTTTAAATGTTAGGGGTATCCAGGATTTAACTAAAAGGAAAGCTATTCTTTATTTTGTAAGTCAAGGAATGCTGACTTGTTATTATTACAGGAGACACACTCCTTTGATTCTGATGTGAAATTCTGGGAAACTGCGGAGTGGATAATGTTTCTTTAGTCATGGCACTAATCGTTCTGCAGGTGTTGCAGTTTTCTTAAACCCTAACTTTGAGGGAGTTGTGGTAAAGTCATGGCAGATGCTGAAGGTCGTATTATTTTAGTTCTGAAATTGGACGATTTTTGTTTTATTATTACTAATGTTTATGAGTAATAGTTGGTCTCTTAACAATATTTTGTTAGCAGTACTTCCAACAGATTAAAACATTTTTTCCCCTTGTCCTAATGTTTATTTGGTTATTGGAAGTGACTACAATGAGGTACCAAATAATACTGCAGACCGATTTCCATCTCAGTTAGGTTTCAGCAGTATTTTAGATATGTGCTGTAACTTAATCTTACAGATGTTTGGAGATTTTTCAATGAGGATTGTATCTTTTAGATTACAATTCCTTAGTTGACAAAGATTTTGTTGATTCTAGACTTTTGTGGGAGGGTGTGGGAATTCAGCAGACACAATGTTAATTTGACACACCACCCAGCTGCCCAGTTTTATTTTATTTCCGCCAGCAATGGTACAACGTTCCTTCTCGTTTCTCTTTAATTACAGTTCCTAGAAATAATGAAAACTGCACAAAGAAAAAGGGAAAATAAAACACTGTAATAAAACTACAAAATAAAGGTGCGGTGACCTATGCTCTGCTACACACTCTGTATATTGTCGGGGTTGCCCAAGCTTTCCCCAACTGACCTAGTACACTTAGCAAATTTATAAAATAAATATATTTCCAGAAGGCTGCCATCCTCAGCAGTGCTTGCCTTTCACACTTCGGCTCCAGCTTAATGTTCTTTTCTTCGGATTGTGTTTACAACGGCTTGTTAAAACCCAGCATCACCATGATTGGTCTCTAAGGGCAAGACAAAGTGAATAGCAGAGCATCATTTTATAGGTTGAACTGCCCCCCAAGGCCCGCCTCCTGACCACTCAGAGAGAGGGAGAGACAACACACCCTCACCCAACCTCTCCGTGTCACTGCCATGATTGACAAGCTGATCTTACTGGGTTCCCGACTTCCCCCTGCAGAATCATGCATGTGTCAAATAGCCAGCACAGACCTCTCCCTGCTACAACTTCTATAAAGCTTTTGATTCTGTTGAACCCCCTTTTTCTTTAAAACTTTTGTTCATGAATTCCATAAAATGCCTGTGTAAGGATGCTAACAGCAGTATTTCTCTTCCTTTCGGAACAACATCCTGGTTCAATTTGGAAAGGGGAATTAAACAGGGATGTCCTATATCTCCCTTTCTTTTTATCTTAGCTGCTGAATTATTATCTATTCATATAAAACATTCCACTCTTCAAGGTATTAAGAGTATAGCAATTAAGGTATTGCATCTGACCATAAGTCAGTTAGCTGTTGACACCACTTTATTCTTGCACAATCCAAATCAAATTTCTCTGGCTCTAAAGAACATTTCTGTATTCTCAGAAGCTTCAGCATTAAAATTAAATGTTAATAAATGTGAGCTTTTAGCTATCCGTGGCATTGAAATTAAAGATAAAGTTAATTACTAAAGATAAACAATTTACCAATAGTCACACTAAAAATAAGCCAAATGTATTTTTGATAAGGAATCTATCCATTTACAGTAGGGTACTCCTCTCTAAGGCTGAAGGTATCTCCAGAATTGTATACCCAGCCCTTTCTCTCCCTGTATCTCCCCTGATTTGTAAATCTGTGGACAGTTAAATTGATATAGCATAATAAAACTGAATATATAAATAGAAATTTGCTTTGTAAAAAATTGAATGAAGGGGGTCTAAATGCAATATCTTTCTCTTCCATCAGTAGTTGTATAGCTATCTGAGCTAAGTGTGTGTGTTGTCCTGTCATTCCTGCTGTTTGTGTGTCATTCTGCATGATTCTGTGAGTAAAGAGCATTTTGTGTCTAGGCAGTGCTCGCGCGCTGCCTGGGGTGTCACGTGCACAGTGCAGCTGTATGTAGATGAGGTCTGTGTTGACTGCATTGTGATTTGTGTCCGGTTCCGCCAGTCAGCAGCTTGCGCTGGACTGAGTGTCTGAGCGATTGGTCAGTGTGTATGTAAATGTGCCCTTGTGTACATGAACCAATAGGGCTTGGGGGGATCTCTATTTAGGAGCTGCCTGCGAGCAGCTCTGGTCTGTGTTGGGTGTCCTGACTTTAATAAACATTTGAATGAGATCTTGCTGTGGTCATCTGCCTCCCCTTTGTTTACCCAGAAACGTTACAGTACTTTTAAAATTAACTGGATTAAGAAAATTCGGGGTGATAAAAAATCCATTTGATTTGCAATGCCCATCTTAATGTGGAGGGTTAGAATTTCTATTAAAATGTGATTTTGATATTAAAAGACTTCTTAAAGTTATCTGATTTTCATGCACAGGCACTTGTTTCAGGGAAGATCTTTTTCATACATATTTTTTCACACCATAAATACTGTAAATGGAGTAGCCAGTTCATTACCTACAAACGTCACTCCCTATACTTTGAAAATGTGGTTAGTAAAGGCATTATATTTCTAACAGACTTATTTAATCAAGATGGATCACTGCTAAGTTATATTCAGTTTTTAAATAAATATAATTATCCATTTACAACTGAAGAATATGCAGTTGTTTTTTTATGCCATTCCTTCAGCCTAACGTATTTTAATACAACACCATTTACGTTATACTACTATAAGCTATAATGCCTTACCTGCTTTAGTTGTTAATGGTAAAGATCTATTGTGTAATTGTAATAATAATTTATTCGTAATCATTGCTTGCCCTGTTATCATTTTCCAAAATCTAGAATTTATTGGGTACAAATATTGGGCACTCTGAACTGGTCTTTTTCCTGGCTGATTCCCTATAGATTTGCAATTAATAATAAAGTAAAATAAATTCATTTTAAAATACTTCCTAAGTTTTATCCTTGTATAAGTTTATTTCTAAATGTACCCCTATGGTTTTCAGTGCCTGTACATCCTGTGCTCAGGAATATGAAGATCTTTGTCATTTATTTGTAAGCTGTGTTTACTATAAATCTTTTTGGACTGGTGTCTCATTGTTTATTTCAAGGAAAACTTCACAATGTGTTTCATTTGACATTAAAAATGTTATTTTTGGATATGAAAACACTCTCTCATTACTGTAAATTAACACAAACATGGTCACGTATCTATTTTTTCCTGTTCTGTACCTCTTATTTGTTCAATTGTATATTGTTAATTCATTCAATTTGACAATTGGACAATCTTTCAATTTTAAGGCCCCAAGCAGCACAGAAATACTAAGGCGGTGGTACATATTGTGCATTAATTCTACAGAGGACTGTGACGGGGTGCCCACCCATTGTGTTATTATTTATGTATTATGTTGTTGTTGTTATTATTGTGTTTTATGTGTGGGCAGTCAAGCACCATCCATCTTTTAGTATTTACTTTTTTAGACTGGCGAAAATGACGGTCTTATAATGTGTAGTCGGTGGGGATGGGATTAAAACCCCTTCCATAGAACTGAGGAGGAGGGGGAACTAGCATCTGAGTGGAAGGAGCCCAAGTATCCAGCGCCAAGAGGGGGGAAGCACAAGCGTCCAGTGCCGAGAAGGGGGGAGCCCGTGCATCCAGCACCCAGAAGGGGGGAGCCCGTGCATCCAGCTCCCAAAAGGGGGGAGCTGGTGAGGCCACAGCCTAGGAAGGGGAGTCCATAGGTCCAGAACCCATGTCTCCAGCAGCGGAAGAAGGGTGCCAGAGGGAGAGCAGCAGGAGCCTGGATGGAGGTCATCCCTTGGGTGGAGACGAATCGGAATACAAGAAGCAGGCAGTTTTCTCATTTCTTGAAGTGAATGACCTGGTAGAAGACCTGTGCCAAAGGAGCCTTGAGAGCCTGCTGCAGTTCAGCTTTCACAGAGGTACAAGACCTTTGGAATAGGTTCTTGGAGGATCTTAGTCATGATAATGGAGATCTGTCAGCGTTTTGGATGTCATACATGGTTGAAAATGTCTTGCTGACCTTACTGCTTGCTGCCTGAGAAGGCAACTGGCAGTTATACCTCATTGCCATACAAGCCATGATCCCCTGATGTTTTGCTTATGGCAAAATGAACTACGCTTGGTACATACCAGTCTACTATGCCCAGATGACAATGCTTCCAGTGGAACACCCTGAGGTGCACCAGAACTTCAGGAATGGATACTTTTCTGATCAGCTCTCTGGCAACAATCCATTTGGATACATTCCTGTTGACCAAACCACTGAGGTCACAATAATCAAAGACACACAGACTCCAGATGATACAGCAAGGTTCAGCCAAAAATCAGGTGCTGTGAAGAGATATTACATCACAGCCAAATACAGGACCGCCTATGGTAGATGATAAACACCTATTCAAAACATCAAGATTAACTTTTATCATTTTAAACAAGCAGACAGCACATAAGAGACATTTGTATAAAATAAAAAATGCTCTCTCATGCAAGCATTTGGAAAAAGTTTTACAGTATTAGTAGGCTAGTGATGCACTTTTTCACTGAAGAGAAAATGGGAGTAGGGGTACATTATCCTATCACTGATCACTATAACTGATTAATACAGCACCAAAAATTCTTAAATTGACCCTGATGCATTACTAAATATACAAGTGCACTAAGAACATCTGATAAAAGGAGTTAAGATATTGAAATGAACTTTTAGCTTTGTTTTCAGTGTAAGGTAGTGTAAGGTAACATAAAGAGACTGTCAATGACAAACCAGTAAAGATAATTGAATGTTATTTGTTACACTGACAAGTGCAGGTGCTTGACTAGCTTAGCTCTTCATTGTAATACCCTGACTTAACCATTAAAGATTTTAGAGGATATTGATATAAGGACCCTGCAGCACAATTGAAGAAATGTAGCTACTGGCAAAATCGGGGGTAAATGTGGTGATAACACAGATTTGGCAAAGAGTTATGCACTGCTATCACCTATTTTCCCTCTCTAGGGATCCAGGCCTTGCCAAAACTGATAATGAGCCTTCGTCCCCCTGGGTGGTACCGATGGCCAAAATTTGAGGTCCTGGCTCATGGACTATAAACATCTACTTGGTTCTACAGAATTAAATAACCTACATCCGGAGGGCAGTAACTTGTCTGAATTACGCAACAACAAAATTGGGTCCAGTGGTCACTGGGCTGGTCCTGGTCCTCTGGCAAGTTAAGCATTGGAGCGGAGAAATCAATTATTTTTCTTTAAGCATTTAAACGATCACAGCTGACAGTGGAAGGTGTGTTTTTATAGCTGTAAGTTTTATTTTTAAATACTTTTGCTTTTTTTCTGCATAAAACCCGATATCTAAATTATATTTAGAAATTTTAAAAAAAGAAAAAGAAAATCAGAATACCCACGTAGGCCTACATTATATAGCTACTTTTGTCCATTAGTTTCTCAGTTGGGGGTCCGTGATTATTATTGGGTTTGAAAATAAGTGATCTGATTTAAGACAGTTTACATCCATATTTACGTTTTTTTTTTTTTTTTTTTGTCCCAGTATTATCCTAAGCGAAATAATGTAATATACACAATGACGATTACAAATGATTGTACTTTGCCATTGGAAAGAATTTGTTTTTCAATTTACATAAAGACATATCTTAAAACAGAAATTAGTGCTTGTACCTTGTTATGGTAGCTCAAATTCTGGAGGTGTGTCATGACGTTTTAAAATGGACATGCACAGTTTGTGAAGGTAGCCCATTTCAAGGGGAGATTCAGATTTTCAGAACACCGGCCCTGATAATAGCCAATGCCATTTTAATTAATTAAGCCGTTAAGAGTCGAAGAGGGGAACAAAAAGCTAAACTCGCACCACTGGCAGTTTTTATTCTCTGGCACAAGTCTAAAAGGATACATGCTATTATATATTTATATATTACTAAAAATCATCACACTTCCAGTAACCACTGCAAGCAGTGAGCGTCTGTTTTAAGTTTGGTTAAAACCTATTTACGAACTTCCATGAGCAATCCTGGTCTGAGTGATCTGCTTCTAAAGGCAACTGAAAAATCATTGGTAAAAAAGACCTTGGTTTTGATGTCCTGCTTAATATCTTTGCAAAAATGAAGCCTAGACGATATCTGCTGCTTCGTTAGGTTTACTCATACAATTCCAGGGGTTCGTTATTATGGAGAAGGCGGCCCTAAATGCATTCTTTGCCCCCCACCCCATCCCCAAAACTTTTGTGCAGTGACGCCCCTGGTCTAGAGTGATTTTAGTTATAACTAAATACATTAGGTAGGTGTCTATACTAGAAGTGATAACTGATTCTTGAAAATACACAACATGTTAAGCTGTTGTCATGGATGCCACAGGGGAAACATAATACTGAAGTATGAAATATCATCAGTTTTGGTACCCTTTGACCTCACTTTCTTAGCATTGTGGTCTCAGTCATTTCAAAGCCTTTTCCATCTTCTTTCTAAACTGCAAACTTTTATTTGTTGCAGTAACTAAATGTCAGTAAAACACAGATGTAACATTTGGTAGGCAAGATGGCTATTTCTCATAGGGAGGCTGTGGCCTACATATAAAATACCACCACAAAACTGATGAAGACATTTGCTAAACATTCATCTGCTTTGTTATGTTTTTTCCTAGTGAATTTAGTTTAGGGACAATGGCACTGGCTACAGAGAGACATGGGGCTGCTCTGTAAACATTCTCCAATCCTGACTTGAACACTCTCTGCCTCTCCCTTGTTGAGTTTGCCAATTGTACCAAACTGTTAGGTTGTTTCAGTGAACTACTGTCTAAGTTGAGTCATACAACTTGGGATCTGTGTTCAGGTCTCCAGAGGTCAACAACATGGAAGGCTTGAGTAATTAGCCTGCTGACTGCACCTAAGCCTGCACCCTGTTTGACTTTGTGCTAATATACCCCCCAGTATTTTCATTGTGACTGATGTTGATATTGGGTTCAAGCTCTCTCTGTCACTTTTTAAAATCCTGTATTTGGGAAATGCGGAGGAATCTTTGCCAATACTTAGCTTCGACTGCTGATTTATGACAATGCTACTGTTTATTTATCGGCTATATGTGTTCATAATATGTTGTAATTAAGTTTGCTTGTGAATGCGTGGCTATGTTGTGTTGCTAGGCAAAATAATGACAGTACATAATGTTGTAGTAAGCACCAAAAAAGAGGTCTTCAGTGTTTCAGTGAATAATGTGTATTTAAAATAGAGATGGCAAGCAATAATATATTCCAAATTATTTATTACCAGAATATAATGAATTGTATATACAATATCAACAATTGTAAATAATCAAACAGTTTAATGGCAATAACACATATGTTAGACCTATTAACATTTTCTATATACATTTATAAATTATAATAATATACAGCTTCAGTAATTATATTTAGACATATAAACTTATGTTTCATATCAATGCTTTCAGATGCAGTACTTTTACACTTTCCTGGTCATTTTGCTTTTTGATGTGCATTTCTTCTAGTCTTAATACAGTTCTTGTTAAGTGTGTTTTGTTACTTACTACAATGAGAGATACAGAGTATACATTGCTTTAGCCAGACAAGCTACTTTCAAGAAGCACTAGGCAGACTGTAACTTTAAATAGGAGATACAGAATATATTACCCCATTGTGTCAGAAGATTATGACTAAAAAAAAAGTGCCTATGTACTGTCATAAATTTTGTTATAAAGAAATGCACAGTGCAATAATGGGAATATGCTCAGCATGAAACTGCAAAATTACTTTGCAGATTTCCCATAGTAAACTTTTATAAGGAATGTTACATTCTTTCAGCCACTATCATGCTTTGACCAAGAAGAAACTGCTAAGGTAAAATGACTCAGGAAGTATATTTATTGTGAAAAGGCACAGAAAATTGAAACTTGAAAGTAACAACACATATCATATTTCAAATAAAAAAATACATGTTTGCTAAAACGTGTTTCTTTCAAAACTGCACATTTGAGACATGTAGCTAATGGAAGTTAAAAATAGGCAAGATTTATAGAATTATGTTGTAAGCTGCAATTACTTTAAGGTAACTGCAAGATACTTCTTTAAGTTTATGATTCATATTCCCAAGTACCATCGCAGTAATAAATATATTCTTCTTCAGAATTGTGCCTTGTATTCTTTACTGCACACGTCTGATCCAAAAGACAACATCTCAAAAAAGTACAATGCCAATTAACACCATGCTGAAACCTGTGAAACCAGTAAAGTGCCTCCTAATGCCATTCTGAGTCTCGGCAAGGAGCGTGCCTCTAATAAAATACAGCACCTGCACCACTGGTGATTTCATCAATCCAAATACTGGCTAATCTCGTCTTTTTCTCATGCTATCTTGATAATGCCTATCATGTCGTTTGTTTTTCCATGTAGTTTTCTTTTAGGGAGAGAAATTCTCCTTCCAAATGCAAATTACCTAATTAACATAAAAATTTTCTGTTCCAATTTAGCCTTGCACGAGTACTGATAACCTACAGCTTTCTTAAACTGGGTTTACAATAAGTTTTTAGGTTGTGTTGAAGAACCGCAAAAATACCAACATTCCATAAGAAAGCGCTATGTACTATCCATGTATTATTTGCTAAACGTTTTTTAACAGCATACATATTTATTATAAACCTATTATACACATACATATATAATATGTACATATTTTCCTATAGAGCCGTAGTTTCAGCAATTCTGATCCTTATGGTAGTCTAAGAACAGATCTAAAATACAGCACAAGTACAGTACATATTCAGTACTGGTAGCAACTCTACGTAGTAGGCAATCCCCCTCACCCAGACTTTCCACTACATAATATTCTTATAATAGTAATAATAATAATAATAATAATAATAATAATAATAATAATAATAATAAAATAAAAATAATATTAAAAAATACCTATATCTGAATGCTGCAGGGACAGTGCAAGGCCAGTAGGATGTGATTATAGATATTTATTTTTGTATCATTGTTGTTATTGGGGATCCAGTATACTGGTAGTCTATATGAGTTCAACATGTTTCTCAGTAGATGCTAATCCACCCAGGCATTTTTGTAACTTTTGAAACTTTGTTCTGTAAGTCAACTTCATGTTGTAATTCATCTAAAACAAATCTTGCTTAGTGAATTAGATTTAAGAGATTGTACTTCAACTCTCTAGCTGGTCTCTCAAGCCTAGTGCTGTGTGTATCCCACAGCAGTAATAGAGGAGACCACTAGCACCAATTCCTAGCTATGCTAACTTAATACATTTTGATGTACAAGCGTGACTTTTTTGTCCTTGGTAGTAGGTACCTATGATAGATTCTTTTTAAGGCTTGTGTACAATAGAAAGTTTTGCAAGTTTACGTCACAAATGGAATCTTCTTGCTGAAGTCTTGTGAACATAAAGTACGGCTTTCGGACATGTTTCCAAGCAAAAAAAATCTTAGTTTGGAGTCATTTTGCTTGGCTTTTTAGTGTGAGAAGGTGATTTACCCACCCTTTCAAGTCATGCCAAGTTTTGGCCGTACACTATAGGTTGAGGAATGTGTGTGGTATTTGTGTGCTACATCACATTCTACAGTACATGGAGACCCCGCTTATGTTTATCTTCTGAAATTAGGCAACATCAGACATCCAGTCTACAGCAAACGTTATAGACGTGTGCCTTTTTATAAGGCTGGCTTCATATACCCCATTCAGCACTAATGCTGAACAACCTTACCTAAAGTAAAATGAGGTAATCCAAGAAAAATGCTAAGGTGGGTCTTTGAAGCCAACCGATAATATTTAATTGACATTTTGGTTTAATATGGCACAGCATTTTAACCAACTGACCATGTCCAATTCAGCTTCGAGAAAGCAAAGAGTACAGCATTATCTGAACATGAGAACTTGCTGTGTTTAAATAATTTCCAGTTGATTTGTTTGTAAATACATTCATTTTACTAACCACTAAACTTGAAAAAACTGGCATAATATTAGTGAGTACATGTATTAGTAAATCACACTGAAGGACCCAAAGGAAGAACCCTTTTAGACAAGGCTGTGCAGGAAAAAAAAACATATTTTGATCAGGGAGGTGTGAAATATTTAGGTTTTCAGCACAGCCCACATGTCATCTTTCTGCTGTACACAACAATTCCTTCGTTATAATACTACCAACACTCCATTATAAACCATAGTGGCATTTACATAATTCATATACAATGCTAAACCTGAGACACAGACCAGAACGTTGTTTATTAGGAGCAACTAGTGGCACTCTGTGTCATGATAATGGCAGGAAAGAGGGGCCAACAGACTCTTCCATACCCTGTCAAATACTGCTTACAGGAGTTTCCAATAAAAAAAAAAACTTGACATCCCAACTGCTTTCTCCTGAAAGTCAGCAGCCAGGATGAAACAGACTGACATCGATTTCAACCTTCTTCTAGAGCTTGGTTAAACATCGTCTGATCTGGAACTCACAGCAGGTAGATTTTGCTTGCCTGCCATTGTCACAAACTATATCACTTCAGTACTGGACAGCCATACGGTTTCTGAAGACGGAGTGTATCATGGCTGGGTAGAACATGGGTGTAGTAGTGCTCAACCAATGCTTCGAATGAAGGGAATGTCAGGTCGTTTTCTAGAAAAACCCTGGAATCCTAAATAAGGGAAAGATTGAATTAAAATTAGCTTCAGATTAATTTTAGGTTTTCTAATTTTTTACATTTTTTTTGTATGACCTGTTAGTAATATGGTGCTTTGTTATCCTTCTGTATTTTATGGTTTGGGAAATCAAAGCATATGTTTGTTTTTATTGTTTGCATTTTTTTTTTTTTAAAAGCAGTCCTGTTCATTTCCTTCTGCAGCAGACCAAATTGATTTCAATTTCTGTCAGCTTCGGTTAAAATTCTCAGCAGTTTGTGTGTGATGAGCCATTTCAGGGATGGAAATAAGACTCACTGCAATAAGGTTTTACAGTGTTTTAGGCTTTTCTGAGAATTTCCTCTTTTAACTAAGAGGAACTGTCACTAACTAAAATCACAGTAAACTCTGGCTTATTTGCATCCTGGTCTATATATATATATATATATATATATATATATATATATATATATATATATATATATATATATAGTAAGGTGGCAGGGGGAGGGTCAGATTTCTCCCTGCCTTAAAAAAACCATGTGAAAATGCACATTTTGTTTAATTGCGTTTGGTCAATTTAACTGTATTTGTGTTAACTGTTTTATTGTTAATTATCCCCTGCACCTGGCTATCATTGTAAATTAGAGCCAGGTGCAGGGTATTTAAGGAAAGCAGCCCATTTGCTGTTACTGCTGTGGAGTGAAAAGCTGGCCTGGATCTGTGTAAAACCTATGTTTGGGTTTATATCAATTTGTAGTAGTTTTGTTGTTGTATTATATGTCAGGTAAACAGCTTAGCTATCCTGTGTGTTAGTCAGGGACCTGCATAAATTTTGTTAGTGCTCAATGAGAGCTAGGTGTCTGTTTGTTTGATTTATTTTTGAGTAAAAGTGCATGAAAGCGTTTTAAAAATCAAGTTTTTATTTCTGGGTCACATTCTTAAAGGGGCACGAACCTGAATAACGGCTAATCTCTTTACTATAGATAAATATATCTATATATCTATCTATTGTGGCCCATATCCTAGATCTTAAACCATCACAGATAGGTAGATTCACCTTCCAAATAAGACTGCGTAGTACATTTAGTTTTCCTTAAACCAAGAGATACACAATTTATTTGGCCCTATTCAAGAACAGAAATGGTGCAAAGCTTAAAAACCTGCAGATATTTTTAACATTAGATGATAGATTAATAAAACCAGAGAAATGAATATTACACTGACCTTTTCAAAGATTCTGTAGTTCCTTGCTTTATGTGTAGTTACATCCCATACAACCAAGACCTGAAGAAGAAGAAGAAGCATGTTATGGCAATATGGAGCTTGACTTGCAGGTTGTGTCATATCACAACTTGAAGCATTGTCGATGTCTGTATCCAAGACAAACACTAAGATCAGCCCTCTATCTAAGTGTGGAGCAGCAGCAGCTTTTTTATATTACAGAATACATACTTGGAAATAAATTTGCATTATAAATAATTTGTCTTGAGCAATAGATCAGTGTACACAGTAAAGTGTAGTATATTTACAATTTAATGGCCTGCCATGAATCAACCAAACTGGGCAGTTGGCTAAAACTTCTCCTTAAAGTTGGTATATACTGCCTTTAGGACAGCATGCTACAGTACCATTTGCAAAGTAGGTTACACCACTGTGTGTTTTTAACAGCAAATAAATATAAAAATAAAACACAATGTAATTTGAATATTAATGATGTAAGCTTCTGCAACAACTGTAAAGGATAGCAGCACAAAAAAGAAGGTATGTGGGATTGTGTTGTACTGCATTAAGGTACACTGTCATCCCAAACATTACAAAAGGTTAGCCAGGGCAGGGGCAGTGGAAAAAGGGCACTTGCGTAGCACACAATGTTTACTTGCGGTTATACTCTACATATAATTTTACTTTGTGAGATGTTTGTTTAAAATAAAAGTGCATTCTTAAGTAATATTTTCATTTATATCTGAAAAATGTTGACGGATTTACAAAAGGATTTACAAAACTAATTCTAAAAGACTGGGGGGGTGGGTGAAGAACACAATTTATTGACTCTTCAAACTCAATCAAAGGGTTTAGAATAAAAATATATAGTGTATACAGAAACACACATTTTAACATAACTGTACCTTTGTTATCTTGGTTGTTGAATTCCTTATACAGTACAATCCATCTTGTGGTTTACCTCTTGGATCAGTATCTTTAAATAACCTAGAATTATAAACAGATGTCAGCCACTTCATGTAGTAAAGCTTGAAATAGTCGAATGCCATCCCTTAATGTACCACCAGAGGGCAGTTCTTAATGTTGCTGTTTTTTTTTTTATTCTGCCCTTTGTGGAATGCTGCTGCTAAATGAGACAATAAACTGTATGTTAGTGTGCCAATGCCTTATTGCACTGAAGGCAATTATAAAGAGTGTTTTAAAAAATGTTTTCTAGAACAAAAATATATTCAGCAATTAATTAATAATGTTGCTTCTAAAAAGTTTTTTAAAGCAAACAAACTGCACAGTACAAAGAGAAAGATTCATGCTACTGTAGATTGCAACAAATTCATAAAAATAATAAAAATAAAGTGTAAAGTATCAAACTAATGAAAGTACAGAATGAAATAAAAAAAAAAGCTTAGAAAATGAGAATTACTCCTAATGAGGTATATACTGTATAAACTAAAGTAAATGGGGTCAATAATCCCTGGGACAAATGTAATCCACTGCAGGTAAATACCAGCACAAATAAGATGTAAGGTGTTGATGTTTCTTATTTAGTTTAGCTGGATGTTTGGATGTCAACAGGTAAGATGTTCAAAAATCTACCTGCTTAGAGGCTCAGTATTAAGGTTTGGAATACACACAATGCATATGTGGCACTTTTAACAGTAATGAGAAAAATGTTACTAAAAATAGAATATGTATACATTTACCTTTCAATCTCACTTGTCTCTGTTGTACTAACAAAAACAGAGTCAGGTAAATGCACCTGCAAGAAAATACAAAAAAAAAAAACATAAAGTGACCCATTCACCTGCTGATAAAAATAAAAAATAAAAAAAAAATATAAAAATTAAAACTGAAAAGATCTCTCTTGCATGACTTTTATGAGAACACCAATGTTCTTACTAAATTAATTTCCCAGAGCATTGGAAATAATACAAAAAATGTGTGCTTACCTTTTCATAGTCTTCGTCCGAGTCATAATTCTTTGACTGGGACTTAGATTGCAAATGTGCTGGCTCTTCATCCACTGAAGAGCGGAAACTTTGTCCATCCGGGGAAGATCTCCTGAAAGAGACAGAAAATGGGATTTTCAGTTTGTCAAGAACAATTGTGCACACTACTCTGATGTGTAAAAAAATAAAGGGTAGTGTGATAGAAGGCATAGTTTGTGCACTTGCATTGCACCTCTGGAGACCTGTGGTTCACTGAACACTGCAACACCTTTTTAACAATCCGAGTAAAAGTTAAATAAACTACTTAATCCACAAGACAAGCATTTCGATAAGCACTGTAGAATTGAGAGAATTATTGTTATTACTTATTATTATTGCCCATGCCCTGGTCATTTTAAGCTTTGAATAGTCATTTCATATCCAAATTTCTATGTTTGCAGAGAGCTGCTCCATTTTCATTCTTTGTAAAACGTTTTCAGCAAAAAAGGGTCATTTTTTAAATACAAAAGGACATTTTTAAAGAGGTGTACAATTATTTTAACTTAATATAGCCAAGTGGAAAAAATAAGATATATTAAAAAAATATATGGTGTAATGTGACTAGAAGAGTGGAACCTCCATTGATGAAACTAAGGAAAAGCCCTGTACATGCATAGGCAGACATTTTGAATGAGCTTCTCAGCCAGGTCCATCTTGTGTTTTAACATCGGAACCCCTCCCATTGCTCCTTTTATTAGGTACATATTTTTATTTTGCACAGTTTGTTTACGAGCGACTAATAATACTTAGCTTACTGAATGTTTACACAGTTTGACCATTTCTGGCTTTGGACCAACTGAATGCTACTAATCCTTCCCTTTTTAATCTGTTCGTATTGAAAACAAAAACTATTTTAAAATATAATGATACAGATATTTTTCACATCGAATTTAGTTCATATTTACAAACCATTCTGATATGATCAGATGTTCTCATTAGATTATGCCAACAGAGATGCTTTGTTTTTATTCACATAAACTCCCATGTCTTATTTCTTTTTGAAAATATTATTAGTCTAAATTGATTTATTACACCAAAAACACCTTTTCCCCATTGATTTTTCTCTGCTGGCTGTAACGCAACCAAAAGGAGCAATAGTAGCTCCTGGGATGGCGTCTAATGCTAAAACACAAGACTATATATTTATATGTCACATGACCACCCTTTAGTTTCACCAATGGAAGTTCCCCCTCTATCAGTAGGAGGCAATACCACATACTATCTTTACTTCGGGTAACTCATGTTTTCCACTTGGCTACACATATAAAATTAGCAGCAAACCACTTTAATAACTATAATTTAACAGCACAATATTGTCTCATGCTAGTCCATTACAATTGTTCTATCTTCTCAAACTGTTACTTTTGCCTTTGCACTTGCTTCAAAATAGGGCCTTTTTTTTTTTGTTCCTGGGTAGTAAGTGTTATTTCCTAATTGCTTATGCCTCAAAAGTATAGAAAATGGCTATTATTCCCCACAAACTTTGCTTTTGTGACCAGGACAGGTAAATTTCAAAATATCGCTATTTCCAATGTGAAAACGAGCGAATTTGTGTCTTTTCGTTCACATAAAGTCAGAAAAAAACAACATATTAAAAAAAGATTTAGAAGTGAGTAGTTTTTCGAGATATACGATTATACTGTAAATTTACAGTATAATCGTAAATCTTGAAAAACTACTCACTTCTAAATCTTTTGTAGTCATTTTTGTATTACTTTAGTATAAATACATGTTAATTTGGATTCATATGTTGTTTTTTTTTGACTTTATGTGAACGAAAAGACACAAATTCACCCATTTTCTCATTGGAAATAGTGATATTTTGAAATTTACCTGTCCTGGTCACAAAAGCAAAGTTTGTGGGGAATAATAGCCATTTTCTATACTTTTGAGGCATAAGCAATTAGGAAATAACACTTACTACCCAGGAACAAAAATTGTGTTACATAGTGCTATCAAATAGGTGTCACTGAAATGATGGAGAAATATAAAAACACAGGTAATAGACTCTTTGCCTGCATATTTATAATGCCCTTAAAATGATTGTATTGCAATATTTACACGATAGTCTACTTACTGGAAGGATTGTCCTTGATTTTTTGGCTTTGGCTTCACTCCGGCAGGCAGAGTTTTGGGCATCAGTGGGGGCTTGTACATCCCAGGCTTCTCACACCCCGGAGTCATGGCAATCACTTTTGGGTTTTGTGGTGGTGTTGCTTTCGGAAAGGTAGCATGTGAGGGTTTGTTGCTCACAGAAGGCTTTTTCTCAATAGTACTGGAAAGTGGCAAGGTGGCATGGGAAGATTTGTTGCTCACAGCTAGCTTTTTCTCAAGATCACTGCAAATTGTCATGGCCTTTGGAAATTTGCTTGGGGTGGGGCTTTTGACTGGCACCTCTTTTGTGTCAGTGGCTGGCTTCTTCAAATGGGAGGCGAATGGTAACTGTGGAGGAGGGCCTTTGCTGAGAATCACAGCTGCCTCCTTGGGTAGTTCACATTCACTTTTGTGTGCTGGAAATGGTGGAGATTCCTTCCTGGGAAATTGTGTCTGTAGACCTGTCCTGGGAGCAAGTGGGAGGTTTGGGGGCATTGCCCTGATTCCTGTAGTTTTCTGAGGTGGTGTTCTGAGTGGGACAGGAGGCGGAGGGTAGACAGGAGGAGGTGCATCAGGTCGGTTTAAAATGTCTGAAACAAGAAAAGGTATACAAAGTTGACAAGATATCAATAACATCATTTTTTTGTTATATAGGCTAACATTCTGTACAAGTTCTGTACTTTATAGAAAGTTAATTCTATAGTAAAGGACTTTTGGATCATTACAAGTCTAAGGTTCCTCTAAACAACAACATGCAATCAGTATGTTTTATTTATTTATTTAGTTTTATTTAGTTGTATTGTAGAATGTAAAATAAGTTGAATTCTGTTCATTGTGTATTGCCCTGAAAAACCATATTCAATGTAACAGCAGGTCAAGTAGAATTCGTTGATCAATGAAATGCCTAATCAAAATGTGCCTATAAATAAAAAATAAAAAGTAATTTGGTGTGGTAGGTTTCCAAAAAGTTACTGTATTTAAATGACAGGCTTATTTTTGTTTTTTGAAGTTGCAAATTGTTTATTTAAGTTATGCAAGTTTGAAACAACTGAGGTAATCTATAAAACTATTTTAGACCACACACATTTTACCACTTCTGCAATGTATAATGCCATTTCCAAGTAAACATCAGCATTAGGGCCAAGTCCTGAATTATTTTAATTCACTGGCCTTGGTGCACATGGATATTGCTGACAATACCATGCTTCTGGTGTTTATGGTTCATGCACTGTATTGGAATGGAGAGATTTGTTTAGAATGAATGCCTACTTGCTTCCTGTGATTCATCTGGTTTTAAATAATATTCATCTTCCTCTTCCTCTTCCACATAGTCTAAAGAATCAAGCAAGCAATTAGTTTGACATTCAAGTTTATACAATTAATTTTATTTATTTATTCAAGTTTGTACAATTCATTTTATTTATTTATTTAAAGCAATGCAGTTGACTAAAGGTTATTATTTTTGTAATTTTGAGGAACAGAACCATTTAAATTATTTATATTTGTATGCAGAATGTATGCACATAGTACAGACACACACCATAGTACTATTCAGTGGTGGCTGGTGGCCAAAAATATTTGGGAGGTAGAAACAAGACAGAGGTCTAGGGGTCCCCTTAATCACCCAGGAGCAGTAGAATCTGATATTAAACAAGGGTAAAGGTAGAATAAATAGGGTGTACAAAATGTTATATTTGTCTCACCCAAACATTATTCATGTTGTTTGGTTTTCATGTCTTGTTTTGTTTCCATTTTCACTACGTCCTTGAAACATTTTTAAAAGGTTTGAGCTCAGCATGGTTCTTAGCTATATATTCTCTGCTAAAGACCATAAAAACGTGCTTCTAGTTCGTTCACCCACAAGGACTGTTTGCATCATTAATGTGAGACGTAAGGTCTGATTATTAGTCTCGCCTTGAAAATGAGCTTCCATGTGAGCTTTGGTGCGAGTTCCATGTATTGAAAAAAAAAAACATCAGTCTCCTTTCAAACATCAATCACCTTTTCATTTTGTAAACCCTATGTATTTTATTAACCAATTTAAGGCCTGAAAAAATAGCAGGTTTATGTGAAACACAGCTTTCAGTGCCACCATCAATACTGCCTTTTTAATTACACAGGAAAGTATTTTAAATGAAATGTTTTTCAGAAAAGACACATCTTCAGGATGTTATTCTTACCGCCATCGTCAGATGTGCCAGGAGTATATTTTATGTCAATAGGCTGTTCAACAGAGCCATAAAAACTGTCAGAGTCAGAACCTGAAACACTAAGAAAAAAGGATAAGCAACATGAACATGTTTTATTTGTTTTGTTAAAATATTAATATTGAAAGGCTTCTTCAGAAGAAGTGAAGGGTTGCTTGTTGTTACAGGTTAGTAGTACTGTATCTTACTATCCCTAGTCTTATATTTGAATTACTGGATGGCTATCCTATTACAAAGTAACAAAACTAAACTGTGATAAATATAACTGATGGTTTTGGGGGGTATTTTAGCAGAGTTAGCATAATTCAACTCACATATTTTTTTATTAAGTATAGCAGCGTCATAATAAAAAATGCAATCCGGGAACATACAGTATATTCAAGGAATCATTTCAGTTGTTTTTTGTATGCCACATTTAGCTGCACTTCATGTTTAAACTTCATTGGGCTGCATCACAGAAAGAGGAAGTTGCACTCAGCCAAAGTGGAAGGGAAACAGCTGCAATTTCATTGTTTCGATATTGTATTATTATTTGCTTATTTAGCAAACATTTACCCAAGGCAATTTACAGAGACTAGGGTGTGTGAACTGTAAAATATGTCTTAGTGTTTTCCCATACATCTAATGTATACTGTAATGGTTAGGGAACTAGTCAACAATGGGTAAGTTTACAACAAAAACAGAGGTAGCAAACTATGACAGCAGCACTATTACTCCTAACACAAAAATAAACTTGACCCTGCCCTTTTTTATTTTGACACAGGTTTACAACAAACTTTACAAGTGCCAGTGGTAATTAAGGAGAGGCTATGCTAACACTTCTGATGTCACGCATCTTAAGAACTGTACATACTATAAATTAAACATGCACTGCATTAAATGTGTATTTGTTATTATTGTTTATTATTTGGGACTGCAATCCCGTTGTTATTTACCCCGTGCAGTTCACACTGTCGTGTATTGCCAGGGGATTATTGTTTGGTCGCCATACCTGGAAATTATAAATAAAATCCTTTCCAAACCGGATGACAATTATCTCTGACTGCTTCATTCATGCACTGCATCGCTCCTGCACCTGCATTCACTCAGCCCGTTTGTCACAGTGTGCCAAATCTATTCATACGCCTTGGAAAACGTGATACTCACATCATTACATCAAACACAAATTGATATTGCATTTAGCCCATCATCTAAAATAAAATGAAATTAGTCTTTTGAAATATTTCAGTCAAAACATAAACACACACGGAAAGGCAAGTGCAAATCATGGTACTTGTATCAATGTATCCAACTTGTACTTTACATGATGCTTCTTGTCAATTCGGTCAATGGCTGACAAGCTCACATTGTCCTCATCTTCACTGATGTTGTCCTGGATCTCTCTCAGGGGAATGTCATTTTTTTGCCTGGACCATATCTATTATGGCCATCTCTTTATATAGGCCTCTTAGACATGATTCCAATGTGAAACATGTTTATTAAGAAGTATTGATTTAGTTTCCAGGCGTGAAACATTTGTTTAAATAAATACGTGTTGATTGTTGGCCATGATTCTTATAGTCTTAAGGACCACTGCTAAGGTTTTGCTGATTGAACTACATGGCTTACTGCTGAGATTTCAATGGCTTTATCAGCGACAGTCTGAAGGTGTCTACTTCAGCTTTATACTTTATTTGTAGTGTGTATTTATAGAAATTGTACAGTATAAACAGATTGACCTGTTTTGAGATTATTCAGGGATTTTGGGTGCCAAAAGTCATTGTAAGCATAGTCTGTGCTTACTGTATGTCCCATCTAACTTGCATATGCAGGGTTTCCATGAAGTTTAGAAACTCCAAATTCTCTCTCCATTGTCGTGAGTATGTGACGTAGCATACATATACCACACACTTTCCTCACATTATAGGAAGTGTGCAGCCAAAACATGGTGAAGAAATGTGGGTAAATCTCTTCATCATGCTAAAAACCTGTAGAAATTGAGCACATTTTTTTTTCATTGAAAACATGTCAGAAAGCCATACCTTATGCTCATGAGACTTTTTGTGATGTAACCTCGCACAACTTTCTACTATGACGCTGATAACTGGTTACTATGGTAACATTGCAAAGTACTTTTGAAGTTTCCCATGCTTCTGGCACAGTTATATTGTTTTATCTTTATGATTTACTGAACTTTGTTGGTATTTTACTATGATATGCTACAGTAAAGTATGCAGTAATTTTAAAATAAACCTGTAATATGATGTAAATATAACAGATTCAACTGTAATTGTAAACAGATGAACTTGGAAACACATAGTTACAGTTGGACATTGGCGCATAAGTTAAAGTAAATATTTAATATGTGTGCATACCTTTCAGCCTGATAATCCCTTTTGTCATGGTAGTTGTCAATTTCTTTTCTCAAATATAACATCCATTTCTGCAAGAGAGTTCAACAATGTTTACCTAATTGTGATCGCTTTATCGTTGTATTTTATATCACATTTTGCAACTGTGCAAACTCTAATGTGTTTATATATAGTTTTATACTATTGCATTATAAACAATACAGTCAATTCTCATAATACGAATTTCAAGGGACCAGCAAAAAAATTGCATTATCAGTAATTCGTATTATGAGCAGTCTAAGCCAAATGCATGCTGTCAGTTTTTATTGAAGTTTCAGTAACACTGAAATCAAATTTGAATTACAGAAGAATGAAAAGTATTATACTTTTAAAACTACATCATAGGATCTGTAGTCCCAACACTAAAATACACTACAGAGGCCCAATATCCTTTACACTCAGCTGTTTGAACTAGATTGATTAGTTTTATTCTATTTTTTCTTCCCTGGGAGGGCACCAAAATAATTTGCACTAACAGGAAATTCGTGTTTAGTTATCGCATTATTAGAAAGTAATTTACAATAAGCGACGACTAAATTTGTCCGGGACCGTGTAGACAATTCGTACTATCAGGACATTTGTCCAATAGGAGTTTTAAATGAGAATTCACTGTATATAAATATTTTATTGTGCTAAAAAGTATAGAACCCATAAGCTTCCACTGCTCATTAAGATAACTTGGGGTATTAAGGTATAACTCAGTAATTCTATATTGGAGTCCTTGGTCCTGGGGCACCCTCCATGACCTTCTGGAGACACATAAAACTAAAAGTCAGGTTGACTTAGAGAGTTAATGATTGGGATATACGACTATAACCTGTTATGTTTTGGGTCATATTGACCCGATGCAATTTCAAACTAATTTAAACAGCCTTAAATTGATTAACTGTTTTTATTTGCAAAGGTGTTACTCTTTTATGCTCTTTTAGTCCAGGAGCTGTGATAAAACTTATTTGACTGCCAGCCTGGGAGCTCCTCATTTTGGTTTGTCTTTACCAGTGAGATGCTGTTGCAATACTGACAGTGAAAATTAGGCTCTGCCTTGTGGATATATATTGTTTGTTTTTTTGTTTATAAATATCTCCAGACAGGTGTAGCCATTTCCAGAGATAAATCTACATAGATAAATGTCACTGGTCACAGTGACCCGAAACATCTTATTTGAATACATGACCTGTTATAAAAAAAATAAACATCTCAAAGTTTCTGTTTTCTGTGTATAAGAGCCCCAACTAAAAAAAACGTCATAAAATATTATACAGAAAATGAAAAGAAAAATAGAATTTAAGCTAATTGGAAA